>NC_079136.1:124981551-125066412 GCF_945859705.1 Episyrphus balteatus
AAAATTCAAAATTCTCTAAAAACAAAACTACAAGTCCAAAACTTATAAAAAATACATTTTTGTGCTCTGTGAGTCGATATCCTTCGCATACAATTCAATTGGAGTTGAAAAATTCACGTTTGGAGAAAATCACTTTTAAAAATGTTTAAATCGTCATATCTCGTTAACCAAGCGTCTAAACACTATGAAACTTGCAAAATTCAAAATTCTCTAAAAACAAAACTACAAGTCCAAAACTTATAAAAAATACATTTTTGTGCTCTGTGAGTCGATATCCTTCGCATACAATTCAATTGGAGTTGAAAAATTCACGTTTGGAGAAAATCACTTTTAAAAATGTTTAAATCGTCATATCTCGTTAACCAAGCGTCTAAACACTATGAAACTTGCAAAATTCAAAATTCTCTAAAAACAAAACTACAAGTCCAAAACTTATAAAAAATACATTTTTGCGCTCTGTGAGTCGATATCCTTCACATACAATTCAATTGGAGTTGAAAAATTCACGTTTGGAGAAAATCACTTTTAAAAATGTTTAAATCGTCATATCTCGTTAACCAAGCGTCTAAACACTATGAAACTTGCAAAATTCAAAATTCTCTAAAAACAAAACTACAAGTCCAAAACTTATAAAAAATGTATTTTTGTGCTCTGTGAGTCGATATCCTTCGCATACAATTCAATTGGAGTTGAAAAATTCACGTTTGGAGAAAATCACTTTTAAAAATGTTTAAATCGTCATATCTCGTTAACCAAGCGTCTAAACACTATGAAACTTGCAAAATTCAAAATTCTCTAAAAACAAAACTACAAGTCCAAAACTTATAAAAAATGTATTTTTGTGCTCTGTGAGTCGATATCCTTCGCATACAATTCAATTGGAGTTGAAAAATTCACGTTTGGAGAAAATCACTTTTAAAAATGTTTAAATCGTCATATCTTGTTAACCAAGCGTCTAAACACTATGAAACTTGCAAAATTCAAAATTCTCTAAAAACAAAACTACAAGTCCAAAACTTATAAAAAATACATTTTTGTGCTCTGTGAGTCGATATCCTTCACATACAATTCAATTGGAGTTGAAAAATTCACGTTTGGAGAAAATCACTTTTAAAAATGTTTAAATCGTCATATCTCGTTAACCAAGCGTCTAAACACTATGAAACTTGCAAAATTCAAAATTCTCTAAAAACAAAACTACAAGTCCAAAACTTATAAAAAATACATTTTTGTGCTCTGTGAGTCGATATCCTTCGCATACAATTCAATTGGAGTTGAAAAATTCACGTTTGGAGAAAATCACTTTTAAAAATGTTTAAATCGTCATATCTCGTTAACCAAGCGTCTAAACACTATGAAACTTGCAAAATTCAAAATTCTCTAAAAACAAAACTACAAGTCCAAAACTTATAAAAAATACATTTTTGTGCTCTGTGAGTCGATATCCTTCGCATACAATTCAATTGGAGTTGAAAAATTCACGTTTGGAGAAAATCACTTTTAAAAATGTTTAAATCGTCATATCTCGTTAACCAAGCGTCTAAACACTATGAAACTTGCAAAATTCAAAATTCTCTAAAAACAAAACTACAAGTCCAAAACTTATAAAAAATACATTTTTGTGCTCTGTGAGTCGATATCCTTCGCATACAATTCAATTGGAGTTGAAAAATTCACGTTTGGAGAAAATCACTTTTAAAAATGTTTAAATCGTCATATCTCGTTAACCAAGCGTCTAAACACTATGAAACTTGCAAAATTCAAAATTCTCTAAAAACAAAACTACAAGTCCAAAACTTATAAAAAATACATTTTTGTGCTCTGTGAGTCGATATCCTTCGCATACAATTCAATTGGAGTTGAAAAATTCACGTTTGGAGAAAATCACTTTTAAAAATGTTTAAATCGTCATATCTCGTTAACCAAGCGTCTAAACACTATGAAACTTGCAAAATTCAAAATTCTCTAAAAACAAAACTACAAGTCCAAAACTTATAAAAAATACATTTTTGTGCTCTGTGAGTCGATATAATTCGCATACAATTTAATTGGAGTTAGACGCTTGTCTAAACACTATGAAACTTGCAAAATTCAAAATTCTCTAAAAACAAAACTACAAGTCCAAAACTTATAAAAAATACATTTTTGTGCTCTGTGAGTCGATATCCTTCGCATACAATTCAATTGGAGTTGAAAAATTCACGTTTGGAGAAAATCACTTTTAAAAATGTTTAAATCGTCATATCTCGTTAACAAAGCGTCTAAACACTATGAAACTTGCAAAATTCAAAATTCTCTAAAAACAAAACTACAAGTCCAAAACTTATAAAAAATACATTTTTGTGCTCTGTGAGTCGATATCCTTCGCATACAATTCAATTGGAGTTGAAAAATTCACGTTTGGAGAAAATCACTTTTAAAAATGTTTAAATCGTCATATCTCGTTAACAAAGCGTCTAAACACTATGAAACTTGCAAAATTCAAAATTCTCTAAAAACAAAACTACAAGTCCAAAACTTATAAAAAATACATTTTTGTGCTCTGTGAGTCGATATCCTTCGCATACAATTCAATTTTAGTTGAAAAATTCACGTTTGGAGAAAATCACTTTTAAAAATGTTTAAATCGTCATATCTCGTTAACCAAGCGTCTAAACACTATGAAACTTGCAAAATTCAAAATTCTCTAAAAACAAAACTACAAGTCCAAAACTTATAAAAAATACATTTTTGTGCTCTGTGAGTCGATATCCTTCGCATACAATTCAATTGGAGTTGAAAAATTCACGTTTGGAGAAAATCACTTTTAAAAATGTTTAAATCGTCATATCTCGTTAACCAAGCGTCTAAACACTATGAAACTTGCAAAATTCAAAATTCTCTAAAAACAAAACTACAAGTCCAAAACTTATAAAAAATACATTTTTGTGCTCTGTGAGTCGATATCCTTCGCATACAATTCAATTGGAGTTGAAAAATTCACGTTTGGAGAAAATCACTTTTAAAAATGTTTAAATCGTCATATCTCGTTAACCAAGCGTCTAAACACTATGAAACTTGCAAAATTCAAAATTCTCTAAAAACAAAACTACAAGTCCAAAACTTATAAAAAATACATTTTTGTGCTCTGTGAGTTGATATCCTTCGCATACAATTCAATTGGAGTTGAAAAATTCACGTTTGGAGAAAATCACTTTTAAAAATGTTTAAATCGTCATATCTCGTTAACCAAGCGTCTAAACACTATGAAACTTGCAAAATTCAAAATTCTCTAAAAACAAAACTACAAGTCCAAAACTTATAAAAAATACATTTTTGTGCTCTGTGAGTCGATATCCTTCACATACAATTCAATTGGAGTTGAAAAATTCACGTTTGGAGAAAATCACTTTTAAAAATGTTTAAATCGTCATATCTCGTTAACCAAGCGTCTAAACACTATGAAACTTGCAAAATTCAAAATTCTCTAAAAACAAAACTACAAGTCCAAAACTTATAAAAAATGCATTTTTGTGCTCTGTGAGTCGATATCCTTCGCATACAATTCAATTGGAGTTGAAAAATTCACGTTTGGAGAAAATCACTTTTAAAAATGTTTAAATCGTCATATCTCGTTAACCAAGCGTCTAAACACTATGAAACTTGCAAAATTCAAAATTCTCTAAAAACAAAACTACAAGTCCAAAACTTATAAAAAATACATTTTTGTGCTCTGTGAGTCGATATCCTTCGCATACAATTCAATTGGAGTTGAAAAATTCACGTTTGGAGAAAATCACTTTTAAAAATGTTTAAATCGTCATATCTCGTTAACCAAGCGTCTAAACACTATGAAACTTGCAAAATTCAAAATTCTCTAAAAACAAAACTACAAGTCCAAAACTTATAAAAAATACATTTTTGTGCTCTGTGAGTCGATATCCTTCGCATACAATTCAATTGGAGTTGAAAAATTCACGTTTGGAGAAAATCACTTTTAAAAATGTTTAAATCGTCATATCTCGTTAACCAAGCGTCTAAACACTATGAAACTTGCAAAATTCAAAATTCTCTAAAAACAAAACTACAAGTCCAAAACTTATAAAAAATGCATTTTTGTGCTCTGTGAGTCGATATCCTTCGCATACAATTCAATTGGAGTTGAAAAATTCACGTTTGGAGAAAATCACTTTAAAAAATGTTTAAATCGTCATATCTCGTTAACCAAGCGTCTAAACACTATGAAACTTGCAAAATTCAAAATTCTCTAAAAACAAACCTACAAGTCCAAAACTTATAAAAAATACATTTTTGTGCTCTGTGAGTCGATATCCTTCACATACAATTCAATTGGAGTTGAAAAATTCACGTTTGGAGAAAATCACTTTTAAAAATGTTTAAATCGTCATATCTCGTTAACCAAGCGTCTAAACACTATGAAACTTGCAAAATTCAAAATTCTCTAAAAACAAAACTACAAGTCCAAAACTTATAAAAAATGTATTTTTGTGCTCTGTGAGTCGATATCCTTCGCATACAATTCAATTGGAGTTGAAAAATTCACGTTTGGAGAAAATCACTTTTAAAAATGTTTAAATCGTCATATCTCGTTAACCAAGCGTCTAAACACTATGAAACTTGCAAAATTCAAAATTCTCTAAAAACAAAACTACAAGTCCAAAACTTATAAAAAATGTATTTTTGTGCTCTGTGAGTCGATATCCTTCGCATACAATTCAATTGGAGTTGAAAAATTCACGTTTGGAGAAAATCACTTTTAAAAATGTTTAAATCGTCATATCTTGTTAACCAAGCGTCTAAACACTATGAAACTTGCAAAATTCAAAATTCTCTAAAAACAAAACTACAAGTCCAAAACTTATAAAAAATACATTTTTGTGCTCTGTGAGTCGATATCCTTCACATACAATTCAATTGGAGTTGAAAAATTCACGTTTGGAGAAAATCACTTTTAAAAATGTTTAAATCGTCATATCTCGTTAACCAAGCGTCTAAACACTATGAAACTTGCAAAATTCAAAATTCTCTAAAAACAAAACTACAAGTCCAAAACTTATAAAAAATACATTTTTGTGCTCTGTGAGTCGATATCCTTCGCATACAATTCAATTGGAGTTGAAAAATTCACGTTTGGAGAAAATCACTTTTAAAAATGTTTAAATCGTCATATCTCGTTAACCAAGCGTCTAAACACTATGAAACTTGCAAAATTCAAAATTCTCTAAAAACAAAACTACAAGTCCAAAACTTATAAAAAATACATTTTTGTGCTCTGTGAGTCGATATCCTTCGCATACAATTCAATTGGAGTTGAAAAATTCACGTTTGGAGAAAATCACTTTTAAAAATGTTTAAATCGTCATATCTCGTTAACCAAGCGTCTAAACACTATGAAACTTGCAAAATTCAAAATTCTCTAAAAACAAAACTACAAGTCCAAAACTTATAAAAAATGTATTTTTGTGCTCTGTGAGTCGATATCCTTCGCATACAATTCAATTGGAGTTGAAAAATTCACGTTTGGAGAAAATCACTTTTAAAAATGTTTAAATCGTCATATCTCGTTAACCAAGCGTCTAAACACTATGAAACTTGCAAAATTCAAAATTCTCTAAAAACAAAACTACAAGTCCAAAACTTATAAAAAATACATTTTTGTGCTCTGTGAGTCGATATCCTTCACATACAATTCAATTGGAGTTGAAAAATTCACGTTTGGAGAAAATCACTTTTAAAAATGTTTAAATCGTCATATCTCGTTAACCAAGCGTCTAAACACTATGAAACTTGCAAAATTCAAAATTCTCTAAAAACAAAACTACAAGTCCAAAACTTATAAAAAATGTATTTTTGTGCTCTGTGAGTCGATATCCTTCGCATACAATTCAATTGGAGTTGAAAAATTCACGTTTGGAGAAAATCACTTTTAAAAATGTTTAAATCGTCATATCTCGTTAACCAAGCGTCTAAACACTATGAAACTTGCAAAATTCAAAATTCTCTAAAAACAAAACTACAAGTCCAAAACTTATAAAAAATGTATTTTTGTGCTCTGTGAGTCGATATCCTTCGCATACAATTCAATTGGAGTTGAAAAATTCACGTTTGGAGAAAATCACTTTTAAAAATGTTTAAATCGTCATATCTTGTTAACCAAGCGTCTAAACACTATGAAACTTGCAAAATTCAAAATTCTCTAAAAACAAAACTACAAGTCCAAAACTTATAAAAAATACATTTTTGTGCTCTGTGAGTCGATATCCTTCACATACAATTCAATTGGAGTTGAAAAATTCACGTTTGGAGAAAATCACTTTTAAAAATGTTTAAATCGTCATATCTCGTTAACCAAGCGTCTAAACACTATGAAACTTGCAAAATTCAAAATTCTCTAAAAACAAAACTACAAGTCCAAAACTTATAAAAAAAAGAGTGTGTGTACACATGTACACGCGACTGAAGTTATACTTCTCATTCAGTATATGTAAATGAATTTCATTTGATATTTTTAATTTCTATTATTAAATTAATTAATCCACACATCGTTTTTTTACATTTTTATCAAGTGAACAATAAATTAATTCTTTCATCCTCCTTGCGTCCATGTAGTTTTCAATTTATTCTGTGAAATTTACACATGTTGTGCGGTTCAGAACGTACGGTATATGCTTAACGAAACTAAAAGAATTGCGCATAAAATGTGCGATATGGTAATTTTATGAGAATTGTGTGTGCTTCAGCACTAGTAGTTGCAATATGCAACTTGCAGGGTTGCTACAAAGCTCAAAAGTGAGCTCAGCTCACAGCTCAGCTCACATTTTGAGCTAGCTGACTTTTGAGCTATGTACCGTAGCTCAGCTCATTTGAGCTGAGCTGAAAGTGAGATGAGCTGATGGTTGAGCTGAGCTGTTGGGTGAGCTAAAGTAAAGTGAGCTGAGCTGAGCTGTGAGGGTGAGAGGATACATTGATTTTTATTTGGAAAGTATAATGAAATATGAAGATATTTTAAACTTTTATAAAACACTATAGCTCAAGATGTTTGGTTCTAGATATTAATGGAATTATTTTAAGACATGGATATTTTTATAAATAAAACAGATAATTTTTCGTGATCTTTCTCTTGGTTTTTTTAACCCTAGAAAGATAATCATAATATACGTCTCAGAGACGTATGATTCTAAAAAAGATTTTTGGTCTTATGTTAACACTTTTTGTCATATTTATATTTATTTAACTCTATTTAAATATATCTATTTATTTAATTCGTTAAATACTAACGTTACATCTTAATACTAAATTTATAAACTAAAAAAAGAAAAAAAAATATTAAATACAATATTATAAATAGGTATGTACATTAAAATTGTGCATTAAAAAAACTTTGTTTGAAACTCTTACTCTTAAAATTAACATTAAATGAAGAAATTATAAAATAGTATCTGTTGAAGACTGAAATCAGTTGATTTAAGGGACTATTTACACCATAATTTGTTCTGCTAAATATTGGACTTAAAATAATTTGTCTGCGTAAATTAGCTTGACTGTAGCAGAAATTAAGACGATCCAGAGCTGATGGAGATGTTATTGACCCATTTATTAATTTTAAAATAAAACATAACTGTAAATATTGTCTATGGCACGATAATAACGGAAGATTGATTAACCTCAATCTATTTGCGTACGGGGGAAGTGTATATCTTGGAGACCACGGGAGAAAACGTAGACAAAAACGCATGAACCTTCTTTGGATGCTCTCAAGGCGGTCTATGTGAACTGTGTAGTATGGTGCCCATATTACACAGCCGTATTCTAGAACTGGTCTCACAAAAGACACATAAAGTAGTTTTACGACGTAAGGATCCTGGAACTCACGAGCAAATCGTTTAATAAATCCTAAAATTCTATTTGCTTTTTTTACGATATAATTGTAGTGATCAATGAAAGCCAGTTTTTGGTCAAGAATAATTCCGAGGTCGGAAAAGAGGGATAATTTATCCAGTGGGAATGTGTCCAACGTATAGTCATATGTCACAAAGTTCTCTTATACTTAGATTATTTTAAAGAAGTGATATAATAAATCAAATCAATTTAACAAAAACTCAGAAATTTGAATTGAATTAGATAAAACAGTTCTTTACACGCCATACGTCTTACAGACGTAGATTATCTTTCTAGGGTTAATAGTAAATATATTTCTATTTTTTTAGTAAAATATTTCTTTTTTTATCATAAAAAAAAAATCAGGTACAATCCGGTTTTACGACTTTTTTCAAAATTCCGAGAAAATCCCGTTTGAATGTTGGGGTAAATTTTTTTTTTTCGAAAAATCCCCGAATCTTTGAACGCTCCTGGAAGCTAAACCGCTTGAGAGCAATTTTTAAGAGTGGTGCCAAATGATAGCTTGTGTCATGGGCCTACGCTTTGCACATTATCAGATTTTTAAAAAATCGCCTTCCATGTTAAACCGCCACATCATGCCTTTTTTTTCAGAATCGTGTCTATTTTTTTTTTACTTTTAAGTTCTCCCGGTTTGAGAACGCGTGGACCTACAGGGATGGGAGTTGTACCCAAATGTAGGTTAGAGTCCCCGCTACCTTTTGGCATCAAAAAATTTATTTTCATTTTCTTCAAAATTCCGCGATATAGGCTTTGGAACGCTTTGATCTAGAGACAGGGGAGTGGTGCCATATGAAAGCTTATATTCTCAGCTACCCGAAAGTGGTATAATCCGGTTTTCCGATTTTTTTCAAAATTCCGAGAAAATCGTGTTTGAAAGTTGGGGTAAATTTTTTTTTCGAAAAATCCCCGAATCTTTGAACGCTCCTGGAAGCTAAGCCGTTTGAGAGCAATTTTTGGGAGTGATGCCAAATGATAGCTTGTGTCATGGGCCTACGTTTTGCACATTGTCAGATTTTTAAAAAAAGAGTGTGTGTACACATGTACACGCGACTGAAGTTATACTTCTCATTCAGTATACATATATAAATGAATTTCATTTGATATTTTTAATTTCTATTATTAAATTATTTAATCCACACTTCGTTTTTTTACATTTTTATCAAGTGAACAATAAATTAATTCTTTCATCCTCCTTGCGTCCATGTAGTTTTCAATTTAATCTGTGAAATTTACTCATGTTGTGCGGTTCAGAACGTACGGTATATGCTTAACGAAAGTAAACAAATTGCGCATAAAATATGCTATATGGTAATTTTATGAGGATTGTGTGTGCTTCAGCACTAGTAGTAGCAATATGCAACTTGCAGGGTTGCTACAAAGCTCAAAAGTGAGCTGAGCTCAGCTCAAATTTTGAGCTAGCTCACTTTTGAGCTATGTATCATAGCTCAGCTCATTTGAGCTAAGCTGAAAGTGAGCTGAGCTGATGGTTGAGCTGAGCTGTTGGGTGAGCTAAGGTAAAGTGAGCTGAGCTGAGCTGTGATGGGTGAGAGGATACATTGATTTTTATTTGGAAAGTATAATGAAATATGAAGATATTTTAAACTTTTATAAAACACCATAGCTTAAGATGTTTGTTTCTAGTTATTAATGGAATTATTTTAACACATAGATATTTTTATAAATAAGACAGATAATTTTTCGTGATCTTTTCTCTTGGTGTTTTTGATAGTAAATATATTTCTATTTTTTTAGTAAAATATTTCTTTTTTTATCATAAAAAAAAAAATTCCGGTACAATCCGGTTTTTCGACTTTTTTTAAAATTCCGAGAAAATCGGTTTTGAAAGTTGGGGTAAATTTTTTTTTTTCGAAAAATCCCCGAATCTTTAAACGCTCCTGGAAGCTAAACCGCTTGAGAGTAATTTTTGGGAGTGATGCCAAATGATAGCTTGTGTCATGGGCCTACGCTTTGAACATTGTCAGATTTTTAAAAAATCGCCTTCCATGTTAAACCGCCACATCATGCCTATTTTTTCAGAATCGTGCCTATTTTTTTTTTTTTACTTTTAAGCTCTCCGGTTTGAGAACGCGTGGACCTACAGGGATGAGAGTTGTACCCAAATGTAGGTTAGAGTCCCCGCTACCTTTTGGCATCAAACAAATTTTTTTCATTTTTTTCAAAATTCCGAGATATAGGCGTTGGAACGCTTTGATCTAGAGGCAGGGGAGTGGTGCCATATGAAAGCTTATATTCTCAGCTACCCGATAGTGGTATAATCCGGTTTTTCGACTTTTTTTAAAATTCCGAGAAAATCAGTTTTGAAAGTTGGGGTAAATTTTTTTTTCGAAAAATCCCCGAATCTTTAAACGCTAATGGAAGCTAAACCGCTTGAGAGTAATTTTTGGGAGTGATGCCAAATGATAGCTTGTGTCATGGGCCTACGCTTTGCACATTGTCAGATTTTTAAAAAATCGCCTTCCATGTTAAACCGCCACATCATGCCTATTTTTTCAGAATCGTGCCTATTTTTTTTTTACTTTTAAGCTCTCCCGGTTTGAGAACGCGTGGACCTACAGGGATGAGAGTTGTACCCAAATGTAGGTTAGAGTCCCCGCTACCTTTTGGCATCAAACATTTTTTTTTCATTTTTTTCAAAATTCCGAGATATAGGCGTTGGAACGCTTTGATCTAGAGGCAGGGGAGTGGTGCCATATGAAAGCTTATATTCTCAGCTACCCGATAGTGGTATAATCCGGTTTTTCGACTTTTTTTAAAATTCCGAGAAAATCAGTTTTGAAAGTTGGGGTAAATTTTTTTTTCGAAAAATCCCCGAATCTTTAAAAGCTCCTGGAAGCTAAACCGCTTGAGAGTAATTTTTGGGAGTGATGCCAAATGATAGCTTGTGTCATGGGCCTACGCTTTGCACATTGTCTGATTTTTAAAAAATCGCCTTCCATGTTAAACCGCCACATCATGCCTATTTTTTCAGAATCGTGCCTATTTTTTTTTTTACTTTTAAGTTCTCCCGGTTTGAGAACGCGTGGACCTACAGGGATGAGAGTTGTACCCAAATGTAGGTTAGAGTCCCCGCTACCTTTTGGCATCAACAAATTTTTTTTTCATTTTTTTCAAAATTTTGAGATATAGGCGTTGGAAGTTGGGGCGCTCACTTTCAGCTCAGCTCACTTTCAACTCAGCTCAAATGAGCTAAGCTATGGTACCTAGCTCAAATTTGAGCTGAGCTGAAATGTGAGCTTTTTGCAACCCTGGCAACTTGCCACATGAAAATTACCACATGCAACTTGCCACATGCAACTTGCCACATGTAACTTGCCACATGCAACTTGCCACACGCAACTTGCCACATGCAACTTGCCACACGCAACTTGCCACATACAACTTGCCACATGCAACTTGCCACATGCAACTTGCCACATGAAACATGTAACTTGCAACGTGTTGTGTGTTTTATGTTTGCCGTACTGCGGCGTACTGCATTTTTAAATACTAAAGTACTGCCTACTCTAAAGGTGAAACGACAGCCCTGCTACCCAGGGTGATCGCGTCATAATCCCTTTGACATTCTTGTCAAAAAGTAAATTTTCATACCCACCCTCCCATAAGAAGTATAACTTCAAAAATCGCCTTGCATGTTAAACCGCCACATCATGCCTATTTTTTCAGAATCGGGCTTAACTTTTTTTTTACCTTTAAGTTCTCCTGGTTTGAGAACGCGTGTACCTACAGGGATGGAAGTTGTACCCAAATGTAGGTTAGAGTCCCCGCTACCTTTTGGCATCAAACAATTTTTTTTCATTTTTTTCAAAACTCCGAGGTATAGGCGTTGGAAGTTGGGGCGCTCACTTTCAGCTCAGCTCAAATGAGCTAAGCTATGGTACCTAGCTCAAATTTGAGCTGAGCTGTGAGCTGAGCTGAAATGTTAGCTTTTTGCAACCCTGGCAACTTGCCACATGTAACTTGCCACACATGCAACTTGCCACACGCAACTTGCCACATGCAACTTGCCACACGCAACTTGCCACATACAACTTGCCACATGCAACTTGCCACATGAAACATGTAACTTGCTACGTGTTGTGTGTTTTATGTTTGCCGTACTGCGGCGTACTGCATTTTTAAATACTAAAGTACTGCGTACTCTAAAGGTGAAACGACAGCCCTGCTACCCAGGGTGATCGCGTCATAATCCCTTTGACATTCTTGTCAAAAAGTAAATTTTCATACCCACCCTCCCATAAGAAGTATAACTTCAAAAATACATTTTTGTGCTCTGTGAGTCGATATCCTTCGCATACAATTCAATTGGAGTTGAAAAATTCACGTTTGGAGAAAATCACTTTTAAAAATGTTTAAATCGTCATATCTCGTTAACCAAGCGTCTAAACACTATGAAACTTGCAAAATTCAAAATTCTCTAAAAACAAAACTACAAGTCCAAAACTTATAAAAAATACATTTTTGTGCTCTGTGAGTCGATATCCTTCGCATACAATTCAATTGGAGTTGAAAAATTCACGTTTGGAGAAAATCACTTTTAAAAATGTTTAAATCGTCATATCTCGTTAACCAAGCGTCTATTCTCAATGAAACTTGCAAAATTCAAAATTCTCTAAAAACAAAACTACAAGTCCAAAACTTATAAAAAATACATTTTTGTGCTCTGTGAGTCGATATCCTTCGCATACAATTCAATTGGAGTTGAAAAATTCACGTTTGGAAAAAATCACTTTTAAAAATGTTTAAATCGTCATATCTCGTTAACCAAGCGTCTAAACACTATGAAACTTGCAAAATTCAAAATTCTCTAAAAACAAAACTACAAGTCCAAAACTTATAAAAAATACATTTTTGTGCTCTGTGAGTCGATATCCTTCGCATACAATTCAATTGGAGTTGAAAAATTCACGTTTGGAGAAAATCACTTTTAAAAATGTTTAAATCGTCATATCTCGTTAACCAAGCGTCTAAACACTATGAAACTTGCAAAATTCAAAATTCTCTAAAAACAAAACTACAAGTCCAAAACTTATAAAAAATACATTTTTGTGCTCTGTGAGTCGATATCCTTCGCATACAATTCAATTGGAGTTGAAAAATTCACGTTTGGAGAAAATCACTTTTAAAAATGTTTAAATCGTAATATCTCGTTAACAAAGCGTCTAAACACTATGAAACTTGCAAAATTCAAAATTCTCTAAAAACAAAACTACAAGTCCAAAACTTATAAAAAATACATTTTTGTGCTCTGTGAGTCGATATCCTTCGCATACAATTCAATTGGAGTTGAAAAATTCACGTTTGGAGAAAATCACTTTTAAAAATGTTTAAATCGTCATATCTCGTTAACAAAGCGTCTAAACACTATGAAACTTGCAAAATTCAAAATTCTCTAAAAACAAAACTACAAGTCCAAAACTTATAAAAAATACATTTTTGTGCTCTGTGAGTCGATATCCTTCGCATACAATTCAATTGGAGTTGAAAAATTCACGTTTGGAGAAAATCACTTTTAAAAATGTTTAAATCGTCATATCTCGTTAACCAAGCGTCTAAACACTATGAAACTTGCAAAATTCAAAATTCTCTAAAAACAAAACTACAAGTCCAAAACTTATAAAAAATGTATTTTTGTGCTCTGTGAGTCGATATCCTTCGCATACAATTCAATTGGAGTTGAAAAATTCACGTTTGGAGAAAATCACTTTTAAAAATGTTTAAATCGTCATATCTTGTTAACCAAGCGTCTAAACACTATGAAACTTGCAAAATTCAAAATTCTCTAAAAACAAAACTACAAGTCCAAAACTTATAAAAAATACATTTTTGTGCTCTGTGAGTCGATATCCTTCGCATACAATTCAATTGGAGTTGAAAAATTCACGTTTGGAGAAAATCACTTTTAAAAATGTTTAAATCGTCATATCTCGTTAACAAAGCGTCTAAACACTATGAAACTTGCAAAATTCAAAATTCTCTAAAAACAAAACTACAAGTCCAAAACTTATAAAAAATACATTTTTGTGCTCTGTGAGTCGATATCCTTCGCATACAATTCAATTGGAGTTGAAAAATTCACGTTTGGAGAAAATCACTTTTAAAAATGTTTAAATCGTCATATCTCGTTAACCAAGCGTCTAAACACTATGAAACTTGCAAAATTCAAAATTCTCTAAAAACAAAACTACAAGTCCAAAACTTATAAAAAATACATTTTTGTGCTCTGTGAGTCGATATCCTTCGCATACAATTCAATTGGAGTTGAAAAATTCACGTTTGGAGAAAATCACTTTTAAAAATGTTTAAATCGTCATATCTCGTTAACCAAGCGTCTAAACACTATGAAACTTGCAAAATTCAAAATTCTCTAAAAACAAAACTACAAGTCCAAAACTTATAAAAAATGCATTTTTGTGCTCTGTGAGTCGATATCCTTCACATACAATTCAATTGGAGTTGAAAAATTCACGTTTGGAGAAAATCACTTTTAAAAATGTTTAAATCGTCATATCTCGTTAACCAAGCGTCTAAACACTATGAAACTTGCAAAATTCAAAATTCTCTAAAAACAAAACTACAAGTCCAAAACTTATAAAAAATACATTTTTGTGCTCTGTGAGTCGATATCCTTCGCATACAATTCAATTGGAGTTGAAAAATTCACGTTTGGAGAAAATCACTTTTAAAAATGTTTAAATCGTCATATCTCGTTAACCAAGCGTCTAAACACTATGAAACTTGCAAAATTCAAAATTCTCTAAAAACAAAACTACAAGTCCAAAACTTATAAAAAATACATTTTTGTGCTCTGTGAGTCGATATCCTTCGCATACAATTCAATTGGAGTTGAAAAATTCACGTTTGGAGAAAATCACTTTTAAAAATGTTTAAATCGTCATATCTCGTTAACCAAGCGTCTAAACACTATGAAACTTGCAAAATTCAAAATTCTCTAAAAACAAAACTACAAGTCCAAAACTTATAAAAAATACATTTTTGTGCTCTGTGAGTCGATATCCTTCGCATACAATTCAATTGGAGTTGAAAAATTCACGTTTGGAGAAAATCACTTTTAAAAATGTTTAAATCGTCATATCTCGTTAACCAAGCGTCTAAACACTATGAAACTTGCAAAATTCAAAATTCTCTAAAAACAAAACTACAAGTCCAAAACTTATAAAAAATACATTTTTGTGCTCTGTGAGTCGATATCCTTCGCATACAATTCAATTGGAGTTGAAAAATTCACGTTTGGAGAAAATCACTTTTAAAAATGTTTAAATCGTCATATCTCGTTAACCAAGCGTCTAAACACTATGAAACTTGCAAAATTCAAAATTTTGTGCTCTGTGAGTCGATATCCTTCGCATACAATTCAATTGGAGTTGAAAAATTCACGTTTGGAGAAAATCACTTTTAAAAATGTTTAAATCGTCATATCTCGTTAACCAAGCGTCTAAACACTATGAAACTTGCAAAATTCAAAATTCTCTAAAAACAAAACTACAAGTCCAAAACTTACAAAAAATACATTTTCGTGCTCTGTGAGTCGATATCCTTCACATACAATTCAATTGGAGTTGAAAAATTCACGTTTGGAAAAAATCACTTTTAAAAATGTTTAAATCGTCATATCTCGTTAACCAAGCGTCTAAACACTATGAAACTTGCAAAATTCAAAATTCTCTAAAAACAAAACTACAAGTCCAAAACTTATAAAAAATACATTTTTGTGCTCTGTGAGTCGATGTCCTTCGCATACAATTCAATTGGAGTTAGACGCTTGTCTAAACACTACGAAACTTGCAAAATTCAAAATTCTCTAAAAACAAAACTACAAGTCCAAAACTTATAAAAAATACATTTTTGTGCTCTGTGAGTCGATATCCTTCACATACAATTCAATTGGAGTTGAAAAATTCACGTTTGGAGAAAATCACTTTTAAAAATGTTTAAATCGTCATATCTCGTTAACCAAGCGTCTAAACACTATGAAACTTGCAAAATTCAAAATTCTCTAAAAACAAAACTACAAGTCCAAAACTTATAAAAAATGCATTTTTGTGCTCTGTGAGTCGATATCCTTCGCATACAATTCAATTGGAGTTGAAAAATTCACGTTTGGAGAAAATCACTTTTAAAAATGTTTAAATCGTCATATCTCGTTAACCAAGCGTCTAAACACTATGAAACTTGCAAAATTCAAAATTCTCTAAAAACAAAACTACAAGTCCAAAACTTATAAAAAATACATTTTTGTGCTCTGTGAGTCGATATCCTTCGCATACAAATTAATTGGAGTTGAAAAATTCACGTTTGGAGAAAATCACTTTTAAAAATGTTTAAATCGTCATATCTCGTTAACCAAGCGTCTAAACACTATGAAACTTGCAAAATTCAAAATTCTCTAAAAACAAAACTACAAGTCCAAAACTTATAAAAAATGCATTTTTGTGCTCCGTGAGTCGATATCCTTCGCATACAATTCAATTGGAGTTGAAAAATTCACGTTTGGAGAAAATCACTTTTAAAAATGTTTAAATCGTCATATCTCGTTAACCAAGCGTCTAAACACTATGAAACTTGCAAAATTCAAAATTCTCTAAAAACAAAACTACAAGTCCAAAACTTATAAAAAATACATTTTTGTGCTCTGTGAGTCGATATCCTTCACATACAATTCAATTGGAGTTGAAAAATTCACGTTTGGAGAAAATCACTTTTAAAAATGTTTAAATCGTCATATCTCGTTAACCAAGCGTCTAAACACTATGAAACTTGCAAAATTCAAAATTCTCTAAAAACAAAACTACAAGTCCAAAACTTATAAAAAATACATTTTTGTGCTCTGTGAGTCGATATCCTTCGCATACAATTCAATTGGAGTTGAAAAATTCACGTTTGGAGAAAATCACTTTTAAAAATGTTTAAATCGTCATATCTCGTTAACAAAGCGTCTAAACACTATGAAACTTGCAAAATTCAAAATTCTCTAAAAACAAAACTACAAGTCCAAAACTTATAAAAAATACATTTTTGTGCTCTGTGAGTCGATATCCTTCGCATACAATTCAATTGGAGTTGAAAAATTCACGTTTGGAGAAAATCACTTTTAAAAATGTTTAAATCGTCATATCTCGTTAACAAAGCGTCTAAACACTATGAAACTTGCAAAATTCAAAATTCTCTAAAAACAAAACTACAAGTCCAAAACTTATAAAAAATACATTTTTGTGCTCTGTGAGTCGATATCCTTCGCATACAATTCAATTGGAGTTGAAAAATTCACGTTTGGAGAAAATCACTTTTAAAAATGTTTAAATCGTCATATCTCGTTAACCAAGCGTCTAAACACTATGAAACTTGCAAAATTCAAAATTCTCTAAAAACAAAACTACAAGTCCAAAACTTATAAAAAATACATTTTTGTGCTCTGTGAGTCGATATCCTTCGCATACAATTCAATTGGAGTTGAAAAATTCACGTTTGGAGAAAATCACTTTTAAAAATGTTTAAATCGTCATATCTCGTTAACCAAGCGTCTAAACACTATGAAACTTGCAAAATTCAAAATTCTCTAAAAACAAAACTACAAGTCCAAAACTTATAAAAAATGTATTTTTGTGCTCTGTGAGTCGATATCCTTCGCATACAATTCAATTGGAGTTGAAAAATTCACGTTTGGAGAAAATCACTTTTAAAAATGTTTAAATCGTCATATCTTGTTAACCAAGCGTCTAAACACTATGAAACTTGCAAAATTCAAAATTCTCTAAAAACAAAACTACAAGTCCAAAACTTATAAAAAATACATTTTTGTGCTCTGTGAGTCGATATCCTTCACATACAATTCAATTGGAGTTGAAAAATTCACGTTTGGAGAAAATCACTTTTAAAAATGTTTAAATCGTCATATCTCGTTAACCAAGCGTCTAAACACTATGAAACTTGCAAAATTCAAAATTCTCTAAAAACAAAACTACAAGTCCAAAACTTATAAAAAATACATTTTTGTGCTCTGTGAGTCGATATCCTTCGCATACAATTCAATTGGAGTTGAAAAATTCACGTTTGGAGAAAATCACTTTTAAAAATGTTTAAATCGTCATATCTCGTTAACCAAGCGTCTAAACACTATGAAACTTGCAAAATTCAAAATTCTCTAAAAACAAAACTACAAGTCCAAAACTTATAAAAAATACATTTTTGTGCTCTGTGAGTCGATATCCTTCGCATACAATTCAATTGGAGTTGAAAAATTCACGTTTGGAGAAAATCACTTTTAAAAATGTTTAAATCGTCATATCTCGTTAACCAAGCGTCTAAACACTATGAAACTTGCAAAATTCAAAATTCTCTAAAAACAAAACTACAAGTCCAAAACTTATAAAAAATACATTTTTGTGCTCTGTGAGTCGATATCCTTCGCATACAATTCAATTGGAGTTGAAAAATTCACGTTTGGAGAAAATCACTTTTAAAAATGTTTAAATCGTCATATCTCGTTAACCAAGCGTCTAAACACTATGAAACTTGCAAAATTCAAAATTCTCTAAAAACAAAACTACAAGTCCAAAACTTATAAAAAATACATTTTTGTGCTCTGTGAGTCGATATCCTTCGCATACAATTCAATTGGAGTTGAAAAATTCACGTTTGGAGAAAATCACTTTTAAAAATGTTTAAATCGTCATATCTCGTTAACCAAGCGTCTAAACACTATGAAACTTGCAAAATTCAAAATTCTCTAAAAACAAAACTACAAGTCCAAAACTTACAAAAAATACATTTTCGTGCTCTGTGAGTCGATATCCTTCACATACAATTCAATTGGAGTTGAAAAATTCACGTTTGGAAAAAATCACTTTTAAAAATGTTTAAATCGTCATATCTCGTTAACCAAGCGTCTAAACACTATGAAACTTGCAAAATTCAAAATTCTCTAAAAACAAAACTACAAGTCCAAAACTTATAAAAAATACATTTTTGTGCTCTGTGAGTCGATATCCTTCGCATACAATTCAATTGGAGTTAGACGCTTGTCTAAACACTATGAAACTTGCAAAATTCAAAATTCTCTAAAAACAAAACTACAAGTCCAAAACTTATAAAAAATACATTTTTGTGCTCTGTGAGTCGATATCCTTCACATACAATTCAATTGGAGTTGAAAAATTCACGTTTGGAGAAAATCACTTTTAAAAATGTTTAAATCGTCATATCTCGTTAACCAAGCGTCTAAACACTATGAAACTTGCAAAATTCAAAATTCTCTAAAAACAAAACTACAAGTCCAAAACTTATAAAAAATGTATTTTTGTGCTCTGTGAGTCGATATCCTTCGCATACAATTCAATTGGAGTTGAAAAATTCACGTTTGGAGAAAATCACTTTTAAAAATGTTTAAATCGTCATATCTCGTTAACCAAGCGTCTAAACACTATGAAACTTGCAAAATTCAAAATTCTCTAAAAACAAAACTACAAGTCCAAAACTTATAAAAAATGTATTTTTGTGCTCTGTGAGTCGATATCCTTCGCATACAATTCAATTGGAGTTGAAAAATTCACGTTTGGAGAAAATCACTTTTAAAAATGTTTAAATCGTCATATCTCGTTAACCAAGCGTCTAAACACTATGAAACTTGCAAAATTCAAAATTCTCTAAAAACAAAACTACAAGTCCAAAACTTATAAAAAATGTATTTTTGTGCTCTGTGAGTCGATATCCTTCGCATACAATTCAATTGGAGTTGAAAAATTCACGTTTGGAGAAAATCACTTTTAAAAATGTTTAAATCGTCATATCTCGTTAACCAAGCGTCTAAACACTATGAAACTTGCAAAATTCAAAATTCTCTAAAAACAAAACTACAAGTCCAAAACTTATAAAAAATACATTTTTGTGCTCTGTGAGTCGATATCCTTCACATACAATTCAATTGGAGTTGAAAAATTCACGTTTGGAGAAAATCACTTTTAAAAATGTTTAAATCGTCATATCTCGTTAACCAAGCGTCTAAACACTATGAAACTTGCAAAATTCAAAATTCTCTAAAAACAAAACTACAAGTCCAAAACTTATAAAAAATACATTTTTGTGCTCTGTGAGTCGATATCCTTCGCATACAATTCAATTGGAGTTGAAAAATTCACGTTTGGAGAAAATCACTTTTAAAAATGTTTAAATCGTCATATCTCGTTAACCAAGCGTCTAAACACTATGAAACTTGCAAAATTCAAAATTCTCTAAAAACAAAACTACAAGTCCAAAACTTATAAAAAATAAATTTTTGTGCTCTGTGAGTCGATATCCTTCGCATACAATTCAATTGGAGTTGAAAAATTCACGTTTGGAGAAAATCACTTTTAAAAATGTTTAAATCGTCATATCTCGTTAACCAAGCGTCTAAACACTATGAAACTTGCAAAATTCAAAATTCTCTAAAAACAAAACTACAAGTCCAAAACTTATAAAAAATACATTTTTGTGCTCTGTGAGTCGATATCCTTCACATACAATTCAATTGGAGTTGAAAAATTCACGTTTGCAGAAAATCACTTTTAAAAATGTTTAAATCGTCATATCTCGTTAACCAAGCGTCTAAACACTATGAAACTTGCAAAATTCAAAATTCTCTAAAAACAAAACTACAAGTCCAAAACTTATAAAAAATACATTTTTGTGCTCTGTGAGTCGATATCCTTCGCATACAATTCAATTGGAGTTGAAAAATTCACGTTTGGAGAAAATCACTTTTAAAAATGTTTAAATCGTCATATCTCGTTAACCAAGCGTCTAAGCACTATGAAACTTGCAAAATTCAAAATTCTCTAAAAACAAAACTACAAGTCCAAAACTTATAAAAAATACATTTTTGTGCTCTGTGAGTCGATATCCTTCGCATACAATTCAATTGGAGTTGAAAAATTCACGTTTGGAGAAAATCACTTTTAAAAATGTTTAAATCGTCATATCTCGTTAACCAAGCGTCTAAACACTATGAAACTTGCAAAATTCAAAATTCTCTAAAAACAAAACTACAAGTCCAAAACTTATAAAAAATACATTTTTGTGCTCTGTGAGTCGATATCCTTCGCATACAATTCAATTGGAGTTGAAAAATTCACGTTTGGAGAAAATCACTTTTAAAAATGTTTAAATCGTCATATCTCGTTAACCAAGCGTCTAAACACTATGAAACTTGCAAAATTCAAAATTCTCTAAGAACAAAACTACAAGTCCAAAACTTATAAAAAATACATTTTTGTGCTCTGTGAGTCGATATCCTTCGCATACAATTCAATTGGAGTTGAAAAATTCACGTTTGGAGAAAATCACTTTTAAAAATGTTTAAATCGTCATATCTCGTTAACCAAGCGTCTAAACACTATGAAACTTGCAAAATTCAAAATTCTCTAAAAACAAAACTACAAGTCCAAAACTTATAAAAAATACATTTTTGTGCTCTGTGAGTCGATATCCTTCACATACAATTCAATTGGAGTTGAAAAATTCACGTTTGGAGAAAATCACTTTTAAAAATGTTTAAATCGTCATATCTCGTTAACCAAGCGTCTAAACACTATGAAACTTGCAAAATTCAAAATTCTCTAAAAACAAAACTACAAGTCCAAAACTTATAAAAAATACATTTTTGTGCTCTGTGAGTCGATATCCTTCGCATACAATTCAATTGGAGTTGAAAAATTCACGTTTGGAGAAAATCACTTTTAAAAATGTTTAAATCGTCATATCTCGTTAACCAAGCGTCTAAACACTATGAAACTTGCAAAATTCAAAATTCTCTAAAAACAAAACTACAAGTCCAAAACTTATAAAAAATACATTTTTGTGCTCTGTGAGTCGATATCCTTCGCATACAATTCAATTGGAGTTGAAAAATTCACGTTTGGAGAAAATCACTTTTAAAAATGTTTAAATCGTCATATCTCGTTAACCAAGCGTCTAAACACTATGAAACTTGCAAAATTCAAAATTCTCTAAAAACAAAACTACAAGTCCAAAACTTATAAAAAATACATTTTTGTGCTCTGTGAGTCGATATCCTTCGCATACAATTCAATTGGAGTTGAAAAATTCACGTTTGGAGAAAATCACTTTTAAAAATGTTTAAATCGTCATATCTCGTTAACCAAGCGTCTAAACACTATGAAACTTGCAAAATTCAAAATTCTCTAAAAACAAAACTACAAGTCCAAAACTTATAAAAAATACATTTTTGTGCTCTGTGAGTCGATATCCTTCGCATACAATTCAATTGGAGTTGAAAAATTCACGTTTGGAGAAAATCACTTTTAAAAATGTTTAAATCGTCATATCTCGTTAACCAAGCGTCTAAACACTATGAAACTTGCAAAATTCAAAATTCTCTAAAAACAAAACTACAAGTCCAAAACTTATAAAAAATACATTTTTGTGCTCTGTGAGTCGATATCCTTCGCATACAATTCAATTGGAGTTGAAAAATTCACGTTTGGAGAAAATCACTTTTAAAAATGTTTAAATCGTCATATCTCGTTAACCAAGCGTCTAAACACTATGAAACTTGCAAAATTCAAAATTCTCTAAAAACAAAACTACAAGTCCAAAACTTATAAAAAATACATTTTTGTGCTCTGTGAGTCGATATCCTTCACATACAATTCAATTGGAGTTGAAAAATTCACGTTTGGAGAAAATCACTTTTAAAAATGTTTAAATCGTCATATCTCGTTAACCAAGCGTCTAAACACTATGAAACTTGCAAAATTCAAAATTCTCTAAAAACAAAACTACAAGTCCAAAACTTATAAAAAATACATTTTTGTGCTCTGTGAGTCGATATCCTTCGCATACAATTCAATTGGAGTTGAAAAATTCACGTTTGGAGAAAATCACTTTTAAAAATGTTTAAATCGTCATATCTCGTTAACCAAGCGTCTAAACACTATGAAACTTGCAAAATTCAAAATTCTCTAAAAACAAAACTACAAGTCCAAAACTTATAAAAAAAAAGAGTGTGTGTACACATGTACACGCGACTGAAGTTATACTTCTCATTCAGTATATGTAAATGAATTTCATTTGATATTTTTAATTTCTATTATTAAATTAATTAATCCACACATCGTTTTTTTACATTTTTATCAAGTGAACAATAAATTAATTCTTTCATCCTCCTTGCGTCCATGTAGTTTTCAATTTATTCTGTGAAATTTACACATGTTGTGCGGTTCAGAACGTACGGTATACGCTTAACGAAACTAAATGAATTGAGCATAAAATGTGCGATATGGTTATTTTATGAGAATTGTGTGTGCTTCAGCAGTAGTAGTAGCAATATGGAACTTGCAGAGTTGCTACAAAGCTCAAAAGTGAGCTGAGCTCAGCTCACAGCTCAGCTCAAATTTTGAGCTAGCTGACTTTTGAGCTATGTACCATAGCTCAGCTCATTTGAGCTGAGCTGAAAGTCAGCTGAGCTGATGGTTGAGCTGAGCTGTTGGGTGAGCTAAAGTAAAGTGAGCTGAGCTGAGCTGTGATGGGTGAGAGGATACATTGATTTTTATTTGGAAAGTATAATGAAATATGAAGATATTTTAAACTTTTATAAAACACCATAGCTCAAGATGTTTGGTTCTAGTTATTAATGGAATTATTTTAACACATGGATATTTTTATAAATAAAACAGATAATTTTTCGTGATCTTTCTCTTGGTTTTTTTAACCCTAGAAAGATAATCATAATATACGTCTCAGAGACGTATGATTCTAAAAAAGATTTTTGGTCTTATGTTAACACTTTTTGTCATATTTATTTAACTCATTACTTAGATTATTTTAAAGAAGTGATATAATAAATGAAATCAATTTAACAAAAACCCAGAAATTTGAATTGAATTAGATAAAACAGTTCTTTACACGCCATACGTCTTACAGACGTAGATTATCTTTCTAGGGTTAATAGTAAATATATTTCTATTTTTTTAGTAAAATATTTCTTTTTTAGTCATAAAAAAAATCAGGTACAATCCGGTTTTACGACTTTTTTCAAAATTCCGAGAAAATCGCGTTTGAAAGTTGGGGTAAATTTTTTTTTCGAAAAATCCCCGAATCTTTGAACGCTCCTGGAAGCTAAACCGCTTGAGAGCAATTTTTGGGAGTGGTGCCAAATGATAGCTTGTGTCATGGGCCTACGCTTTGCACATTATCAGATTTTTAAAAAATCGCCTTCCATGTTAAACCGCCACATCATGCCTTTTTTTTCAGAATCGGGCTTAACTTTTTTTTTACCTTTAAGTTCTCCTGGTTTGAGAACGCGTGTACCTACAGGGATGGAAGTTGTACCCAAATGTAGGTTAGAGTCCCCGCTACCTTTTGGCATCAAAAAATTTTTTTTTCATTTTTTTCAAAATTCCGAGATATAGGCGTTGGAAGGCTTTGATCTAGAGACAGGGGAGTGGTGCCATATGAAAGCTTATATTCTCAGCTACCCGAAAGTGGTATAATCCGGTTTTTCGATTTTTTTCAAAATTCCGAGAAAATCGTGTTTGAAAGTTGGGGTAAATTTTTTTTTTCGAAAAATCCCCGAATCTTTGAACGCTCCTGGAAGCTAAGCCGCTTGAGAGCAATTTTTGGGAGTGATGCCAAATGATAGCTTGTGTCATGGGCCTACGCTTTGCACATTGTCAGATTTTTAAAAAATCGCTTTGCATGTTAAACCGCCACATCATGCCTATTTTTTCAGAATCGGGCTTAACTTTTTTTTTACCTTTAAGTTCTCCTGGTTTGAGAACGCGTGTACCTACAGGGATGGAAGTTGTACCCAAATGTAGGTTAGAGTCCCCGCTACCTTTTGGCATCAAAAATTTTTTTTTCATTTTTTTTCAAAATTCCGAGATATAGGCGTTGGAAGTTGGGGCGCTCACTTTCAGCTCAGCTCACTTTCAGCTCAGCTCAAATGAGCTAAGCTATGGTACCTAGCTCAAATTTGAGCTGAGCTGTGAGCTGAGCTGAAATGTTAGCTTTTTGCAACCCTGGCAACTTGCCACACGCAACTTGCCACATACAACTTGCCACATGCAACTTGCCACATGCAACTTGCCACATACAACTTGCCACATGCAACTTGCCACATGAAACATGTTACTTGCAACGTGTTGTGTGTTTTATGTTTGCCGTACTGTGGCGTACTGCATTTTTAAATACTAAAGTACTGCGTACTCTAAAGGTGAAACGACAGCCCTGCTACCCAGGGTGATCGCGTCATAATCCCTTTGACATTCTTGTCAAAAAGTAAATTTTCATACCCACCCTCCCATAAGAAGTATAACTTCAAAAATCGCCTTCCATGTTAAACCGCCACATCATGCCTATTTTATCAGAATCGTGCCTAATTTTTTTTTACTTTTAAGTTCTCCCGGTTTGAGAACGCGTGGACCTACAGGGATGGGAGTTGTACCCAAATGTAGGTTAGAGTCCCCGCTAAATTTTGGCATCAAAAAATTTTTTTTCATTTTCTTCAAAATTCCGCGATATAGGCGTTCGAACGCTTTGATCTAGAGACAGGGGAGTGGTGCCATATGAAAGCTTATATTCTCAGCTACCCGATAGTGGTATAATCCGGTTTTTCGATTTTTTCAAAATTCCGAGAAAATCGCCTTTGAAAGTTGGGGTAAAATTTTGTTTCGAAAAATCCCCGAATCTTTGAACGCTCCTGGAAGCTAAACCGTTTGAGAGCAATTTTTGGGAGTGATGCCAAATGATAGCTTGTGTCATGGGCCTACGCTTTGCACATTGTCAGACTTTTAAAAAATCGCCTTCCATGTTAAACCGCCACATCATGCCTATTTTTTCAGAATCGTGCCTATTTTTTTTTTTACTTTTAAGTTCTCCCGGTTTGAGAACGTGTGGACCTACAGGGATGAGAGTTGTACCCAAATGTATGTTAGAGTCCCCGCTACCTTTTGGCATCAAACAATTTTTTTTCCATTTTCTTCAAAATTCCGAGATATAGGCGTTGGAAGTTGGGGCGCTCACTTTCAGCTCAGCTCAAATGAGCTGAGCTATGGTACCTAGCTCAAATTTGAGCTGAGCTGTGAGCTGAGCTGAAATGTGAGCTTTTTGCAACCCTGGCAACTTGCCAAATGCAACTTGCCACACGCAACTTGCCACATACAACTTGCCACATGCAACTTGCCACATACAACTTGCCACATGCAACTTGCCACATGAAACATGTAACTTGCAACGTGTTGTGTGTTTTATGTTTGCCGTACTGCGGCGTACTGCATTTTTAAATACTAAAGTACTGCCTACTCTAAAGGTGAAACGACAGCCCTGCTACCCAGGGTGATCGCGTCATAATCCCTTTGACATTCTTGTCAAAAAGTAAATTTTCATACTCACCCTCCCATAAGAAGTATAACTTCAAAAATACATTTTTGTGCTCTGTGAGTCGATATCCTTCGCATACAATTCAATTGGAGTTGAAAAATTCACGTTTGGAGAAAATCACTTTTAAAAATGTTTAAATCGTCATATCTCGTTAACCAAGCGTCTAAACACTATGAAACTTGCAAAATTCTCTAAAAACAAAACTACAAGTCCAAAACTTATAAAAAATACATTTTTGTGCTCTGTGAGTCGATATCCTTCGCATACAATTCAATTGGAGTTGAAAAATTCACGTTTGGAGAAAATCACTTTTAAAGATGTTTAAATCGTCATATCTCGTTAACCAAGCGTCTAAACACTATGAAACTTGCAAAATTCAAAATTCTCTAAAAACAAAACTACAAGTCCAAAACTTATAAAAAATACATTTTTGTGCTCTGTGAGTCGATATCCTTCGCATACAATTCAATTGGAGTTAAAAAATTCACGTTTGGAGAAAATCACTTTTAAAAATGTTTAAATCGTCATATCTCGTTAACCAAGCGTCTAAACACTATGAAACTTGCAAAATTCAAAATTCTCTAAAAACAAAACTACAAGTCCAAAACTTATAAAAAATACATTTTTGTGCTCTGTGAGTCGATATCCTTCGCATACAATTCAATTGGAGTTGAAAAATTCACGTTTGGAGAAAATCACTTTTAAAAATGTTTAAATCGTCATATCTCGTTAACCAAGCGTCTAAACACTATGAAACTTGCAAAATTCAAAATTCTCTAAAAACAAAACTACAAGTCCAAAACTTATAAAAAATACATTTTTGTGCTCTGTGAGTCGATATCCTTCGCATACAATTCAATTGGAGTTGAAAAATTCACGTTTGGAGAAAATCACTTTTAAAAATGTTTAAATCGTCATATCTCGTTAACCAAGCGTCTAAACACTATGAAACTTGCAAAATTCTCTAAAAACAAAACTACAAGTCCAAAACTTATAAAAAATACATTTTTGTGCTGTGTGAGTCGATATCCTTCGCATACAATTCAATTGGAGTTGAAAAATTTACGTTTGGAGAAAATCACTTTTAAAGATGTTTAAATCGTCATATCTCGTTAACCAAGCGTCTAAACACTATGAAACTTGCAAAATTCAAAATTCTCTAAAAACAAAACTACAAGTCCAAAACTTATAAAAAATACATTTTTGTGCTCTGTGAGTCGATATCCTTCGCATACAATTCAATTGGAGTTAAAAAATTCACGTTTGGAGAAAATCACTTTTAAAAATGTTTAAATCGTCATATCTCGTTAACCAAGCGTCTAAACACTATGAAACTTGCAAAATTCAAAATTCTCTAAAAACAAAACTACAAGTCCAAAACTTATAAAAAATACATTTTTGTGCTCTGTGAGTCGATATCCTTCGCATACAATTCAATTGGAGTTGAAAAATTCACGTTTGGAGAAAATCACTTTTAAAAATGTTTAAATCGTCATATCTCGTTAACCAAGCGTCTAAACACTATGAAACTTGCAAAATTCAAAATTCTCTAAAAACAAAACTACAAGTCCAAAACTTATAAAAAATACATTTTTGTGCTCTGTGAGTCGATATCCTTCGCATACAATTCAATTGGAGTTGAAAAATTCACGTTTGGAGAAAATCACTTTTAAAAATGTTTAAATCGTCATATCTCGTTAACCAAGCGTCTAAACACTATGAAACTTGCAAAATTCAAAATTCTCTAAAAACAAAACTACAAGTCCAAAACTTATAAAAAATACATTTTTGTGCTCTGTGAGTCGATATCCTTCGCATACAATTTCACGTTTGGAGAAAATCACTTTTAAAAATGTTTAAATCGTCATATCTCGTTAACCAAGCGTCTAAACACTATGAAACTTGCAAAATTCAAAATTCTCTAAAAACAAAACTACAAGTCCAAAACTTATAAAAAATACATTTTTGTGCTCTGTGAGTCGATATCCTTCGCATACAATTCAATTGGAGTTGAAAAATTCACGTTTGGAGAAAATCACTTTTAAAAATGTTTAAATCGTTATATCTCGTTAACCAAGCGTCTAAACACTATGAAACTTGCAAAATTCAAAATTCTCTAAAAACAAAACTACAAGTCCAAAACTTATAAAAAATACATTTTTGTGCTCTGTGAGTCGATATCCTTCACATACAATTCAATTGGAGTTGAAAAATTCACGTTTGGAGAAAATCACTTTTAAAAATGTTTAAATCGTCATATCTCGTTAACCAAGCGTCTAAACACTATGAAACTTGCAAAATTCAAAATTCTCTAAAAACAAAACTACAAACTAAAATGTTTAAATCGTCATATCTCGTTAACCAAGCGTCTAAACACTATGAAACTTGCAAAATTCCAAATTCTCTAAAAACAAAACTACAAGTCCAAAACTTATAAAAAATACATTTTTGTGCTCTGTGAGTGGATATCCTTCGCATACAATTCAATTGGAGTTGAAAAATTCACGTTTGGAGAAAATCACTTTTAAAAATGTTTAAATCGTCATATCTCGTTAACCAAGCGTCTAAACACTATGAAACTTGCAAAATTCTCTAAAAACAAAACTACAAGTCCAAAACTTATAAAAAATACATTTTTGTGCTCTGTGAGTCGATATCCTTCGCATACAATTCAATTGGAGTTGAAAAATTTACGTTTGGAGAAAATCACTTTTAAAGATGTTTAAATCGTCATATCTCGTTAACCAAGCGTCTAAACACTATGAAACTTGCAAAATTCAAAATTCTCTAAAAACAAAACTACAAGTCCAAAACTTATAAAAAATACATTTTTGTGCTCTGTGAGTCGATATCCTTCGCATACAATTCAATTGGAGTTAAAAAATTCACGTTTGGAGAAAATCACTTTTAAAAATGTTTAAATCGTCATATCTCGTTAACCAAGCGTCTAAACACTATGAAACTTGCAAAATTCAAAATTCTCTAAAAACAAAACTACAAGTCCAAAACTTATAAAAAATACATTTTTGTGCTCTGTGAGTCGATATCCTTCGCATACAATTCAATTGGAGTTGAAAAATTCACGTTTGGAGAAAATCACTTTTAAAAATGTTTAAATCGTCATATCTCGTTAACCAAGCGTCTAAACACTATGAAACTTGCAAAATTCAAAATTCTCTAAAAACAAAACTACAAGTCCAAAACTTATAAAAAATACATTTTTGTGCTCTGTGAGTCGATATCCTTCGCATACAATTCAATTGGAGTTGAAAAATTCACGTTTGGAGAAAATCACTTTTAAAAATGTTTAAATCGTCATATCTCGTTAACCAAGCGTCTAAACACTATGAAACTTGCAAAATTCAAAATTCTCTAAAAACAAAACTACAAGTCCAAAACTTATAATTGGAGAAAATCACTTTTAAAAATGTTTAAATCGTCATATCTCGTTAACCAAGCGTCTAAACACTATGAAACTTGCAAAATTCAAAATTCTCTAAAAACAAAACTACAAGTCCAAAACTTATAAAAAATACATTTTTGTGCTCTGTGAGTCGATATCCTTCGCATACAATTCAATTGGAGTTGAAAAATTCACGTTTGGAGAAAATCACTTTTAAAAATGTTTAAATCGTTATATCTCGTTAACCAAGCGTCTAAACACTATGAAACTTGCAAAATTCAAAATTCTCTAAAAACAAAACTACAAGTCCAAAACTTATAAAAAATACATTTTTGTGCTCTGTGAGTCGATATCCTTCACATACAATTCAATTGGAGTTGAAAAATTCACGTTTGGAGAAAATCACTTTTAAAAATGTTTAAATCGTCATATCTCGTTAACCAAGCGTCTAAACACTATGAAACTTGCAAAATTCAAAATTCTCTAAAAACAAAACTACAAACTAAAATGTTTAAATCGTCATATCTCGTTAACCAAGCGTCTAAACACTATGAAACTTGCAAAATTCCAAATTCTCTAAAAACAAAACTACAAGTCCAAAACTTATAAAAAATACATTTTTGTGCTCTGTGAGTCGATATCCTTCACATACAATTCAATTGGAGTTGAAAAATTCACGTTTGGAGAAAATCACTTTTAAAAATGTTTAAATCGTCATATCTCGTTAACCAAGCGTCTAAACACTATGAAACTTGCAAAATTCAAAATTCTCTAAAAACAAGTCCAAAACTTATAAAAAATACATTTTTGTGCTCTGTGAGTCGATATCCTTCGCATACAATTCAATTGGAGTTGAAAAATTCACGTTTGGAGAAAATCACTTTTAAAAATGTTTAAATCGTCATATCTCGTTAACCAAGCGTCTAAACACTATGAAACTTGCAAAATTCAAAATTCTCTAAAAACAAAACTACAAGTCCAAAACTTATAAAAAATACATTTTTGTGCTCTGTGAGTCGATATCCTTCGCATACAATTCAATTGGAGTTGAAAAATTCACGTTTGGAGAAAATCACTTTTAAAAATGTTTAAATCGTCATATCTCGTTAACCAAGCGTCTAAACACTATGAAACTTGCAAAATTCAAAATTCTCTAAAAACAAAACTACAAGTCCAAAACTTATAAAAAATACATTTTTGTGCTCTGTGAGTCGATATCCTTCGCATACAATTCAATTGGAGTTGAAAAATTCACGTTTGGAGAAAATCACTTTTAAAAATGTTTAAATCGTTATATCTCGTTAACCAAGCGTCTAAACACTATGAAACTTGCAAAATTCAAAATTCTCTAAAAACAAAACTACAAGTCCAAAACTTATAAAAAATACATTTTTGTGCTCTGTGAGTCGATATCCTTCACATACAATTCAATTGGAGTTGAAAAATTCACGTTTGGAGAAAATCACTTTTAAAAATGTTTAAATCGTCATATCTCGTTAACCAAGCGTCTAAACACTATGAAACTTGCAAAATTCAAAATTCTCTAAAAACAAGTCCAAAACTTATAAAAAATACATTTTTGTGCTCTGTGAGTCGATATCCTTCGCATACAATTCAATTGGAGTTGAAAAATTCACGTTTGGAGAAAATCACTTTTAAAAATGTTTAAATCGTCATATCTCGTTAACCAAGCGTCTAAACACTATGAAACTTGCAAAATTCAAAATTCTCTAAAAACAAAACTACAAGTCCAAAACTTATAAAAAATACATTTTTGTGCTCTGTGAGTCGATATCCTTCGCATACAATTCAATTGGAGTTGAAAAATTCACGTTTTGAGAAAATCACTTTTAAAAATGTTTAAATCGTCATATCTCGTTAACCAAGCGTCTAAACACTATGAAACTTGCAAAATTCCAAATTCTCTAAAAACAAAACTACAAGTCCAAAACTTATAAAAAATACATTTTTGTGCTCTGTGAGTCGATATCCTTCACATACAATTCAATTGGAGTTGAAAAATTCACGTTTGGAGAAAATCACTTTTAAAAATGTTTAAATCGTCATATCTCGTTAACCAAGCGTCTAAACACTATGAAACTTGCAAAATTCAAAATTCTCTAAAAACAAGTCCAAAACTTATAAAAAATACATTTTTGTGCTCTGTGAGTCGATATCCTTCGCATACAATTCAATTGGAGTTGAAAAATTCACGTTTGGAGAAAATCACTTTTAAAAATGTTTAAATCGTCATATCTCGTTAACCAAGCGTCTAAACACTATGAAACTTGCAAAATTCAAAATTCTCTAAAAACAAAACTACAAGTCCAAAACTTATAAAAAATACATTTTTGTGCTCTGTGAGTCGATATCCTTCGCATACAATTCAATTGGAGTTGAAAAATTCACGTTTGGAGAAAATCACTTTTAAAAATGTTTAAATCGTCATATCTCGTTAACCAAGCGTCTAAACACTATGAAACTTGCAAAATTCAAAATTCTCTAAAAACAAAACTACAAGTCCAAAACTTATAAAAAATACATTTTTGTGCTCTGTGAGTCGATATCCTTCGCATACAATTCAATTGGAGTTGAAAAATTCACGTTTGGAGAAAATCACTTTTAAAAATGTTTAAATCGTCATATCTCGTTAACCAAGCGTCTAAACACTATGAAACTTGCAAAATTCAAAATTCTCTAAAAACAAAACTACAAGTCCAAAACTTATAAAAAATACATTTTTGTGCTCTGTGAGTCGATATCCTTCGCATACAATTCAATTGGAGTTGAAAAATTCACGTTTGGAGAAAATCACTTTTAAAAATGTTTAAATCGTCATATCTCGTTAACCAAGCGTCTAAACACTATGAAACTTGCAAAATTCAAAATTCTCTAAAAACAAAACTACAAGTCCAAAACTTATAAAAAATACATTTTTGTGCTCTGTGAGTCGATATCCTTCGCATACAATTCAATTGGAGTTGAAAAATTCACGTTTGGAGAAAATCACTTTTAAAAATGTTTAAATCGTCATATCTCGTTAACCAAGCGTCTAAACACTATGAAACTTGCAAAATTCAAAATTCTCTAAAAACAAAACTACAAGTCCAAAACTTATAAAAAATACATTTTTGTGCTCTGTGAGTCGATATCCTTCACATACAATTCAATTGGAGTTGAAAAATTCACGTTTGGAGAAAATCACTTTTAAAAATGTTTAAATCGTCATATCTCGTTAACCAAGCGTCTAAACACTATGAAACTTGCAAAATTCAAAATTCTCTAAAAACAAAACTACAAGTCCAAAACTTATAAAAAATACATTTTTGTGCTCTGTGAGTCGATATCCTTCGCATACAATTCAATTGGAGTTGAAAAATTCAAGTTTGGAGAAAATCACTTTTAAAAATGTTTAAATCGTCATATCTCGTTAACCAAGCGTCTAAACACTATGAAACTTGCAAAATTCAAAATTCTCTAAAAACAAAACTACAAGTCCAAAACTTATAAAAAATACATTTTTGTGCTCTGTGAGTCGATATCCTTCGCATACAATTCAATTGGAGTTGAAAAATTCACGTTTGGAGAAAATCACTTTTAAAAATGTTTAAATCGTCATATTTCGTTAACCAAGCGTCTAAACACTATGAAACTTGCAAAATTCAAAATTCTCTAAAAACAAAACTACAAGTCCAAAACTTATAAAAAATACATTTTTGTGCTCTGTGAGTCGATATCCTTCGCATACAATTCAATTGGAGTTGAAAAATTCACGTTTGGAGAAAATCACTTTTAAAAATGTTTAAATCGTCATATCTCGTTAACCAAGCGTCTAAACACTATGAAACTTGCAAAATTCAAAATTCTCTAAAAACAAAACTACAAGTCCAAAACTTATAAAAAATACATTTTTGTGCTCTGTGAGTCGATATCCTTCGCATACAATTCAATTGGAGTTGAAAAATTCACGTTTGGAGAAAATCACTTTTAAAAATGTTTAAATCGTTATATCTCGTTAACCAAGCGTCTAAACACTATGAAACTTGCAAAATTCAAAATTCTCTAAAAACAAAACTACAAGTCCAAAACTTATAAAAAATACATTTTTGTGCTCTGTGAGTCGATATCCTTAGCATACAATTCAATTGGAGTTGAAAAATTCACGTTTTGAGAAAATCACTTTTAAAAATGTTTAAATCGTCATATCTCGTTAACCAAGCGTCTAAACACTATGAAACTTGCAAAATTCAAAATTCTCTTAAAACAAAACTACAAGTCCAAAACTTATAAAAAATACATTTTTGTGCTCTGTGAGTCGATATCCTTCACATACAATTCAATTGGAGTTGAAAAATTCACGTTTGCAGAAAATCACTTTTAAAAATGTTTAAATCGTCATATCTCGTTAACCAAGCGTCTAAACACTATGAAACTTGCAAAATTCAAAATTCTCTAAAAACAAAACTACAAGTCCAAAACTTATAAAAAATACATTTTTGTGCTCTGTGAGTCGATATCCTTCGCATACAATTCAATTGGAGTTGAAAAATTCACGTTTGGAGAAAATCACTTTTAAAAATGTTTAAATCGTCATATCTCGTTAACCAAGCGTCTAAACACTATGAAACTTGCAAAATTCAAAATTCTCTAAAAACAAAACTACAAGTCCAAAACTTATAAAAAATACATTTTTGTGCTCTGTGAGTCGATATCCTTCGCATACAATTCAATTGGAGTTGAAAAATTCACGTTTGGAGAAAATCACTTTTAAAAATGTTTAAATCGTCATATCTCGTTAACCAAGCGTCTAAACACTATGAAACTTGCAAAATTCAAAATTCTCTACAAAACAAAACTACAAGTCCAAAACTTATAAAAAATACATTTTTGTGCTCTGTGAGTCGATATCCTTCGCATACAATTCAATTGGAGTTGAAAAATTCACGTTTGGAGAAAATCACTTTTAAAAATGTTTAAATCGTCATATCTCGTTAACCAAGCGTCTAAACACTATGAAACTTGCAAAATTCAAAATTCTCTAAAAACAAAACTACAAGTCCAAAACTTATAAAAAATACATTTTTGTGCTCTGTGAGTCGATATCCTTCGCATACAATTCAATTGGAGTTGAAAAATTCACGTTTGGAGAAAATCACTTTTAAAAATGTTTAAATCGTCATATCTCGTTAACCAAGCGTCTAAACACTATGAAACTTGCAAAATTCAAAATTCTCTACAAAACAAAACTACAAGTCCAAAACTTATAAAAAATACATTTTTGTGCTCTGTGAGTCGATATCCTTCGCATACAATTCAATTGGAGTTGAAAAATTCACGTTTGGAGAAAATCACTTTTAAAAATGTTTAAATCGTCATATCTCGTTAACCAAGCGTCTAAACACTATGAAACTTGCAAAATTCAAAATTCTCTAAAAACAAAACTACAAGTCCAAAACTTATAAAAAATACATTTTTGTGCTCTGTGAGTCGATATCCTTCGCATACAATTCAATTGGAGTTGAAAAATTCACGTTTGGAGAAAATCACTTTTAAAAATGTTTAAATCGTCATATCTCGTTAACCAAGCGTCTAAACACTATGAAACTTGCAAAATTCAAAATTCTCTAAAAACAAAACTACAAGTCCAAAACTTATAAAAAATACATTGTCGATATCCTTCGCATACAATTCAATTGGAGTTGAAAAATTCACGTTTGGAGAAAATCACTTTTAAAAATGTTTAAATCGTTATATCTCGTTAACCAAGGCGTCTAAACACTATGAAACTTGCAAAATTCAAAATTCTCTAAAAACAAAACTACAAGTCCAAAACTTATAAAAAATACATTTTTGTGCTCTGTGAGTCGATATCCTTCGCATACAATTCAATTGGAGTTGAAAAATTCACGTTTGGAGAAAATCACTTTTAAAAATGTTTAAATCGTCATATCTCGTTAACCAAGCGTCTAAACACTATGAAACTTGCAAAATTCAAAATTCTCTAAAAACAAAACTACAAGTCCAAAACTTATAAAAAATACATTTTTGTGCTCTGTGAGTCGATATCCTTCGCATACAATTCAATTGGAGTTGAAAAATTCAAGTTTGGAGAAAATCACTTTTAAAAATGTTTAAATCGTCATATCTCGTTAACCAAGCGTCTAAACACTATGAAACTTGCAAAATTCAAAATTCTCTAAAAACAAAACTACAAGTCCAAAACTTATAAAAAATACATTTTTGTGCTCTGTGAGTCGATATCCTTCACATACAATTCAATTGGAGTTGAAAAATTCACGTTTGGAGAAAATCACTTTTAAAAATGTTTAAATCGTCATATCTCGTTAACCAAGCGTCTAAACACTATGAAACTTGCAAAATTCAAAATTCTCTAAAAACAAAACTACAAGTCCAAAACTTATAAAAAATACATTTTTGTGCTCTGTGAGTCGATATCCTTCGCATACAATTCAATTGGAGTTGAAAAATTCAAGTTTGGAGAAAATCACTTTTAAAAATGTTTAAATCGTCATATCTCGTTAACCAAGCGTCTAAACACTATGAAACTTGCAAAATTCAAAATTCTCTAAAAACAAAACTACAAGTCCAAAACTTATAAAAAATACATTTTTGTGCTCTGTGAGTCGATATCCTTCGCATACAATTCAATTGGAGTTGAAAAATTCACGTTTGGAGAAAATCACTTTTAAAAATGTTTAAATCGTCATATTTCGTTAACCAAGCGTCTAAACACTATGAAACTTGCAAAATTCAAAATTCTCTAAAAACAAAACTACAAGTCCAAAACTTATAAAAAATACATTTTTGTGCTCTGTGAGTCGATATCCTTCGCATACAATTCAATTGGAGTTGAAAAATTCACGTTTGGAGAAAATCACTTTTAAAAATGTTTAAATCGTCATATCTCGTTAACCAAGCGTCTAAACACTATGAAACTTGCAAAATTCAAAATTCTCTAAAAACAAAACTACAAGTCCAAAACTTATAAAAAATACATTTTTGTGCTCTGTGAGTCGATATCCTTCGCATACAATTCAATTGGAGTTGAAAAATTCACGTTTGGAGAAAATCACTTTTAAAACTGTTTAAATCGTTATATCTCGTTAACCAAGCGTCTAAACACTATGAAACTTGCAAAATTCAAAATTCTCTAAAAACAAAACTACAAGTCCAAAACTTATAAAAAATACATTTTTGTGCTCTGTGAGTCGATATCCTTAGCATACAATTCAATTGGAGTTGAAAAATTCACGTTTTGAGAAAATCACTTTTAAAAATGTTTAAATCGTCATATCTCGTTAACCAAGCGTCTAAACACTATGAAACTTGCAAAATTCAAAATTCTCTAAAAACAAAACTACAAGTCCAAAACTTATAAAAAATACATTTTTGTGCTGTCGATATCCTTCGCATACAATTCAATTGGAGTTGAAAAATTCACGTTTGGAGAAAATCACTTTTAAAAATGTTTAAATCGTTATATCTCGTTAACCAAGCGTCTAAGCACTATGAAACTTGCAAAATTCAAAATTCTCTAAAAACAAAACTACAAGTCCAAAACTTATAAAAAATACATTTTTGTGCTCTGTGAGTCGATATCCTTCGAATACAATTCAATTGGAGTTGAAAAATTCACGTTTTGAGAAAATCACTTTTAAAAATGTTTAAATCGTCATATCTCGTTAACCAAGCGTCTAAACACTATGAAACTTGCAAAATTCCAAATTCTCTAAAAACAAAACTACAAGTCCAAAACTTATAAAAAATACATTTTTGTGCTCTGTGAGTCGATATCCTTCACATACAATTCAATTGGAGTTGAAAAATTCACGTTTGGAGAAAATCACTTTTAAAAATGTTTAAATCGTCATATCTCGTTAACCAAGCGTCTAAACACTATGAAACTTGCAAAATTCAAAATTCTCTAAAAACAAAACTACAAGTCCAAAACTTATAAAAAATACATTTTTGTGCTCTGTGAGTCGATATCCTTCGCATACAATTCAATTGGAGTTGAAAAATTCACGTTTGGAGAAAATCACTTTTAAAAATGTTTAAATCGTCATATCTCGTTAACCAAGCGTCTAAACACTATGAAACTTGCAAAATTCAAAATTCTCTAAAAACAAAACTACAAGTCCAAAACTTATAAAAAATACATTTTTGTGCTCTGTGAGTCGATATCCTTCGCATACAATTCAATTGGAGTTGAAAAATTCACGTTTGGAGAAAATCACTTTTAAAAATGTTTAAATCGTCATATCTCGTTAACCAAGCGTCTAAACACTATGAAACTTGCAAAATTCAAAATTCTCTAAAAACAAAACTACAAGTCCAAAACTTATAAAAAATACATTTTTGTGCTCTGTGAGTCGATATCCTTCGCATACAATTCAATTGGAGTTGAAAAATTCACGTTTGGAGAAAATCACTTTTAAAAATGTTTAAATCGTCATATCTCGTTAACCAAGCGTCTAAACACTATGAAACTTGCAAAATTCAAAATTCTCTAAAAACAAAACTACAAGTCCAAAACTTATAAAAAATACATTTTTGTGCTCTGTGAGTCGATATCCTTCACATACAATTCAATTGGAGTTGAAAAATTCACGTTTGGAGAAAATCACTTTTAAAAATGTTTAAATCGTCATATCTCGTTAACCAAGCGTCTAAACACTATGAAACTTGCAAAATTCAAAATTCTCTAAAAACAAAACTACAAGTCCAAAACTTATAAAAAATACATTTTTGTGCTCTGTGAGTCGATATCCTTCGCATACAATTCAATTGGAGTTGAAAAATTCACGTTTGGAGAAAATCACTTTTAAAAATGTTTAAATCGTCATATCTCGTTAACCAAGCGTCTAAACACTATGAAACTTGCAAAATTCAAAATTCTCTAAAAACAAAACTACAAGTCCAAAACTTATAAAAAATACATTTTTGTGCTCTGTGAGTCGATATCCTTCGCATACAATTCAATTGGAGTTGAAAAATTCACGTTTGGAGAAAATCACTTTTAAAAATGTTTAAATCGTCATATCTCGTTAACCAAGCGTCTAAACACTATGAAACTTGCAAAATTCAAAATTCTCTAAAAACAAAACTACAAGTCCAAAACTTATAAAAAATACATTTTTGTGCTCTGTGAGTCGATATCCTTCGCATACAATTCAATTGGAGTTGAAAAATTCACGTTTGGAGAAAATCACTTTTAAAAATGTTTAAATCGTCATATCTCGTTAACCAAGCGTCTAAACACTATGAAACTTGCAAAATTCAAAATTCTCTAAAAACAAAACTACAAGTCCAAAACTTATAAAAAATACATTTTTGTGCTGTCGATATCCTTCGCATACAATTCAATTGGAGTTGAAAAATTCACGTTTGGAGAAAATCACTTTTAAAAATGTTTAAATCGTTATATCTCGTTAACCAAGCGTCTAAGCACTATGAAACTTGCAAAATTCAAAATTCTCTAAAAACAAAACTACAAGTCCAAAACTTATAAAAAATACATTTTTGTGCTCTGTGAGTCGATATCCTTCGAATACAATTCAATTGGAGTTGAAAAATTCACGTTTTGAGAAAATCACTTTTAAAAATGTTTAAATCGTCATATCTCGTTAACCAAGCGTCTAAACACTATGAAACTTGCAAAATTCCAAATTCTCTAAAAACAAAACTACAAGTCCAAAACTTATAAAAAATACATTTTTGTGCTCTGTGAGTCGATATCCTTCACATACAATTCAATTGGAGTTGAAAAATTCACGTTTGGAGAAAATCACTTTTAAAAATGTTTAAATCGTCATATCTCGTTAACCAAGCGTCTAAACACTATGAAACTTGCAAAATTCAAAATTCTCTAAAAACAAAACTACAAGTCCAAAACTTATAAAAAATACATTTTTGTGCTGTCGATATCCTTCGCATACAATTCAATTGGAGTTGAAAAATTCACGTTTGGAGAAAATCACTTTTAAAAATGTTTAAATCGTTATATCTCGTTAACCAAGCGTCTAAGCACTATGAAACTTGCAAAATTCAAAATTCTCTAAAAACAAAACTACAAGTCCAAAACTTATAAAAAATACATTTTTGTGCTCTGTGAGTCGATATCCTTCGAATACAATTCAATTGGAGTTGAAAAATTCACGTTTTGAGAAAATCACTTTTAAAAATGTTTAAATCGTCATATCTCGTTAACCAAGCGTCTAAACACTATGAAACTTGCAAAATTCCAAATTCTCTAAAAACAAAACTACAAGTCCAAAACTTATAAAAAATACATTTTTGTGCTCTGTGAGTCGATATCCTTCACATACAATTCAATTGGAGTTGAAAAATTCACGTTTGGAGAAAATCACTTTTAAAAATGTTTAAATCGTCATATCTCGTTAACCAAGCGTCTAAACACTATGAAACTTGCAAAATTCAAAATTCTCTAAAAACAAAACTACAAGTCCAAAACTTATAAAAAATACATTTTTGTGCTCTGTGAGTCGATATCCTTCGCATACAATTCAATTGGAGTTGAAAAATTCAAGTTTGGAGAAAATCACTTTTAAAAATGTTTAAATCGTCATATCTCGTTAACCAAGCGTCTAAACACTATGAAACTTGCAAAATTCAAAATTCTCTAAAAACAAAACTACAAGTCCAAAACTTATAAAAAATACATTTTTGTGCTCTGTGAGTCGATATCCTTCGCATACAATTCAATTGGAGTTGAAAAATTCACGTTTGGAGAAAATCACTTTTAAAAATGTTTAAATCGTCATATCTCGTTAACCAAGCGTCTAAACACTATGAAACTTGCAAAATTCAAAATTCTCTAAGAACAAAACTACAAGTCCAAAACTTATAAAAAATACATTTTTGTGCTCTGTGAGTCGATATCCTTCGCATACAATTCAATTGGAAAAATTCACGTTTGGAGAAAATCACTTTTAAAAATGTTTAAATCGTCATATCTCGTTAACCAAGCGTCTAAACACTATGAAACTTGCAAAATTCAAAATTCTCTAAAAACAAAACTACAAGTCCAAAACTTATAAAAAATACATTTTTGTGCTCTGTGAGTCGATATCCTTCGCATACAATTCAATTGGAGTTGAAAAATTCACGTTTGGAGAAAATCACTTTTAAAAATGTTTAAATCGTCATATCTCGTTAACCAAGCGTCTAAACACTATGAAACTTGCAAAATTCAAAATTCTCTAAAAACAAAACTACAAGTCCAAAACTTATAAAAAATACATTTTTGTGCTCTGTGAGTCGATATCCTTCGCATACAATTCAATTGGAGTTGAAAAATTCACGTTTGGAGAAAATCACTTTTAAAAAAGTTTAAATCGTCATATCTCGTTAACCAAGCGTCTAAACACTATGAAACTTGCAAAATTCAAAATTCTCTAAAAACAAAACTACAAGTCCAAAACTTATAAAAAATACATTTTTGTGCTCTGTGAGTCGATATGTTTCGCATACAATTCAATTGGAGTTGAAAAATTCACGTTTGGAGAAAATCACTTTTAAAAATGTTTAAATCGTCATATCTCGTTAACCAAGCGTCTAAACACTATGAAACTTGCAAAATTCAAAATTCTCTAAAAACAAAACTACAAGTCCAAAACTTATAAAAAATACATTTTTGTGCTCTGTGAGTCGATATCCTTCGCATACAATTCAATTGGAGTTGAAAAATTCACGTTTGGAGAAAATCACTTTTAAAAATGTTTAAATCGTCATATCTCGTTAACCAAGCGTCTAAACACTATGAAACTTGCAAAATTCAAAATTCTCTAAAAACAAAACTACAAGTCCAAAACTTATAAAAAATACATTTTTGTGCTCTGTGAGTCGATATCCTTCGCATACAATTCAATTGGAGTTGAAAAATTCACGTTTGGAGAAAATCACTTTTAAAAATGTTTAAATCGTCATATCTCGTTAACCAAGCGTCTAAACACTATGAAACTTGCAAAATTCAAAATTCTCTAAAAACAAAACTACAAGTCCAAAACTTATAAAAAATACATTTTTGTGCTCTGTGAGTCGATATCCTTCGCATACAATTCAATTGGAGTTGAAAAATTCACGTTTGGAGAAAATCACTTTTAAAAATGTTTAAATCGTCATATCTCGTTAACCAAGCGTCTAAACACTATGAAACTTGCAAAATTCAAAATTCTCTAAAAACAAAACTACAAGTCCAAAACTTATAAAAAATACATTTTTGTGCTCTGTGAGTCGATATCCTTCGCATACAATTCAATTGGAGTTGAAAAATTCACATTTGGAGAAAATCACTTTTAAAAATGTTTAAATCGTCATATCTCGTTAACCAAGCGTCTAAACACTATGAAACTTGCAAAATTCAAAATTCTCTAAAAACAAAACTACAAGTCCAAAACTTATAAAAAATACATTTTTGTGCTCTGTGAGTCGATATCCTTCGCATACAATTCAATTGGAGTTGAAAAATTCACGTTTGGAGGAAATCACTTTTAAAAATGTTTAAATCGTCATATCTCGTTAACCAAGCGTCTAAACACTATGAAACTTGCAAAATTCAAAATTCTCTAAAAACAAAACTACAAGTCCAAAACTTATAAAAAATACATTTTTGTGCTCTGTGAGTCGATATCCTTCGCATACAATTCAATTGGAGTTGAAAAATTCACGTTTGGAGAAAATCACTTTTAAAAATGTTTAAATCGTCATATCTCGTTAACCAAGCGTCTAAACACTATGAAACTTGCAAAATTCAAAATTCTCTAAAAACAAAACTACAAGTCCAAAACTTATAAAAAATACATTTTTGTGCTCTGTGAGTCGATATCCTTCGCATACAATTCAATTGGAGTTGAAAAATTCACGTTTGGAGAAAATCACTTTTAAAAATGTTTAAATCGTCATATCTCGTTAACCAAGCGTCTAAACACTATGAAACTTGCAAAATTCAAAATTCTCTAAAAACAAAACTACAAGTCCAAAACTTATAAAAAATACATTTTTGTGCTCTGTGAGTCGATATCCTTCGCATACAATTCAATTGGAGTTGAAAAATTCACGTTTGGAGAAAATCACTTTTAAAAATGTTTAAATCGTCATATCTCGTTAACCAAGCGTCTAAACACTATGAAACTTGCAAAATTCAAAATTCTCTAAAAACAAAACTACAAGTCCAAAACTTATAAAAAATACATTTTTGTGCTCTGTGAGTCGATATCCTTCGCATACAATTCAATTGGAGTTGAAAAATTCACGTTTGGAGAAAATCACTTTTAAAAATGTTTAAATCGTCATATCTCGTTAACCAAGCGTCTAAACACTATGAAACTTGCAAAATTCAAAATTCTCTAAAAACAAAACTACAAGTCCAAAACTTATAAAAAATACATTTTTGTGCTCTGTGAGTCGATATCCTTCGCATACAATTCAATTGGAGTTGAAAAATTCACGTTTGGAGAAAATCACTTTTAAAAATGTTTAAATCGTCATATCTCGTTAACCAAGCGTCTAAACACTATGAAACTTGCAAAATTCAAAATTCTCTAAAAACAAAACTACAAGTCCAAAACTTATAAAAAATACATTTTTGTGCTCTGTGAGTCGATATCCTTCACATACAATTCAATTGGAGTTGAAAAATTCACGTTTGGAGAAAATCACTTTTAAAAATGTTTAAATCGTCATATCTCGTTAACCAAGCGTCTAAACACTATGAAACTTGCAAAATTCAAAATTCTCTAAAAACAAAACTACAAGTCCAAAACTTATAAAAAATACATTTTTGTGCTCTGTGAGTCGATATCCTTCGCATACAATTCAATTGGAGTTGAAAAATTCACGTTTGGAGAAAATCACTTTTAAAAATGTTTAAATCGTCATATCTCGTTAACCAAGCGTCTAAACACTATGAAACTTGCAAAATTCAAAATTCTCTAAAAACAAAACTACAAGTCCAAAACTTATAAAAAATACATTTTTGTGCTCTGTGAGTCGATATCCTTCGCATACAATTCAATTGGAGTTGAAAAATTCACGTTTGGAGAAAATCACTTTTAAAAATGTTTAAATCGTCATATCTCGTTAACCAAGCGTCTAAACACTATGAAACTTGCAAAATTCAAAATTCTCTAAAAACAAAACTACAAGTCCAAAACTTATAAAAAATACATTTTTGTGCTCTGTGAGTCGATATCCTTCGCATACAATTCAATTGGAGTTGAAAAATTCACGTTTGGAGAAAATCACTTTTAAAAATGTTTAAATCGTCATATCTCGTTAACCAAGCGTCTAAACACTATGAAACTTGCAAAATTCAAAATTCTCTAAAAACAAAACTACAAGTCCAAAACTTATAAAAAATACATTTTTGTGCTCTGTGAGTCGATATCCTTCGCATACAATTCAATTGGAGTTGAAAAATTCACGTTTGGAGAAAATCACTTTTAAAAATGTTTAAATCGTCATATCTCGTTAACCAAGCGTCTAAACACTATGAAACTTGCAAAATTCAAAATTCTCTAAAAACAAAACTACAAGTCCAAAACTTATAAAAAATACATTTTTGTGCTCTGTGAGTCGATATCCTTCGCATACAATTCAATTGGAGTTGAAAAATTCACGTTTGGAGAAAATCACGTTTAAAAATGTTTAAATCGTCATATCTCGTTAACCAAGCGTCTAAACACTATGAAACTTGCAAAATTCAAAATTCTCTAAAAACAAAACTACAAGTCCAAAACTTATAAAAAATACATTTTTGTGTTCTGTGAGTCGATATCCTTCGCATACAATTCAATTGGAGTTGAAAAATTCACGTTTGGAGAAAATCACTTTTAAAAATGTTTAAATCGTCATATCTCGTTAACCAAGCGTCTAAACACTATGAAACTTGCAAAATTCAAAATTCTCTAAAAACAAAACTACAAGTCCAAAACTTATAAAAAATACATTTTTGTGCTCTGTGAGTCGATATCCTTCGCATACAATTCAATTGGAGTTGAAAAATTCACGTTTGGAGAAAATCACTTTTAAAAATGTTTAAATCGTCATATCTCGTTAACCAAGCGTCTAAACACTATGAAACTTGCAAAATTCAAAATTCTCTAAAAACAAAACTACAAGTCCAAAACTTATAAAAAATACATTTTTGTGCTCTGTGAGTCGATATCCTTCGCATACAATTCAATTGGAGTTGAAAAATTCACGTTTGGAGAAAATCACTTTTAAAAATGTTTAAATCGTCATATCTCGTTAACCAAGCGTCTAAACACTATGAAACTTGCAAAATTCAAAATTCTCTAAAAACAAAACTACAAGTCCAAAACTTATAAAAAATACATTTTTGTGCTCTGTGAGTCGATATCCTTCGCATACAATTCAATTGGAGTTGAAAAATTCACGTTTGGAGAAAATCACTTTTAAAAATGTTTAAATCGTCATATCTCGTTAACCAAGCGTCTAAACACTATGAAACTTGCAAAATTCAAAATTCTCTAAAAACAAAACTACAAGTCCAAAACTTATAAAAAATACATTTTTGTGCTCTGTGAGTCGATATCCTTCACATACAATTCAATTGGAGTTGAAAAATTCACGTTTGGAGAAAATCACTTTTAAAAATGTTTAAATCGTCATATCTCGTTAACCAAGCGTCTAAACACTATGAAACTTGCAAAATTCAAAATTCTCTAAAAACAAAACTACAAGTCCAAAACTTATAAAAAATACATTTTTGTGCTCTGTGAGTCGATATCCTTCACATACAATTCAATTGGAGTTGAAAAATTCACGTTTGGAGAAAATCACTTTTAAAAATGTTTAAATCGTCATATCTCGTTAACCAAGCGTCTAAACACTATGAAACTTGCAAAATTCAAACTACAAGTCCAAAACTTATAAAAAATACATTTTTGTGCTCTGTGAATCGATATCCTTCGCATACAATTCAATTGGAGTTGAAAAATTCACGTTTGGAGAAAATCACTTTTAAAAATGTTTAAATCGTCATATCTCGTTAACCAAGCGTCTAAACACTATGAAACTTGCAAAATTCAAAATTCTCTAAAAACAAAACTACAAGTCCAAAACTTATAAAAAATACATTTTTGTGCTCTGTGAGTCGATATCCTTCGCATACAATTCAATTGGAGTTGAAAAATTCACGTTTGGAGAAAATCACTTTTAAAAATGTTTAAATCGTCATATCTCGTTAACCAAGCGTCTAAACACTATGAAACTTGCAAAATTCAAAATTCTCTAAAAACAAAACTACAAGTCCAAAACTTATAAAAAATACATTTTTGTGCTCTGTGAGTCGATATCCTTCGCATACAATTCAATTGGAGTTGAAAAATTCACGTTAGGAGAAAATCACTTTTAAAAATGTTTAAATCGTCATATCTCGTTAACCAAGCGTCTAAACACTATGAAACTTGCAAAATTCAAAATTCTCTAAAAACAAAACTACAAGTCCAAAACTTATAAAAAATACATTTTTGTGCTCTGTGAGTCGATATCCTTCGCATACAATTCAATTGGAGTTGAAAAATTCACGTTTGGAGGAAATCACTTTTAAAAATGTTTAAATCGTCATATCTCGTTAACCAAGCGTCTAAACACTATGAAACTTGCAAAATTCAAAATTCTCTAAAAACAAAACTACAAGTCCAAAACTTATAAAAAATACATTTTTGTGCTCTGTGAGTCGATATCCTTCGCATACAATTCAATTGGAGTTGAAAAATTCACGTTTGGAGAAAATCACGTTTAAAAATGTTTAAATCGTCATATCTCGTTAACCAAGCGTCTAAACACTATGAAACTTGCAAAATTCAAAATTCTCTAAAAACAAAACTACAAGTCCAAAACTTATAAAAAATACATTTTTGTGCTCTGTGAGTCGATATCCTTCACATACAATTCAATTGGAGTTGAAAAATTCACGTTTGGAGAAAATCACTTTTAAAAATGTTTAAATCGTCATATCTCGTTAACCAAGCGTCTAAACACTATGAAACTTGCAAAATTCAAAATTCTCTAAAAACAAAACTACAAGTCCAAAACTTATAAAAAATACATTTTTGTGCTCTGTGAGTCGATATCCTTCGCATACAATTCAATTGGAGTTGAAAAATTCACGTTTGGAGAAAATCACTTTTAAAAATGTTTAAATCGTCATATCTCGTTAACCAAGCGTCTAAACACTATGAAACTTGCAAAATTCAAAATTCTCTAAAAACAAAACTACAAGTCCAAAACTTATAAAAAATACATTTTTGTGCTCTGTGAGTCGATATCCTTCGCATACAATTCAATTGGAGTTGAAAAATTCACGTTTGGAGAAAATCACTTTTAAAAATGTTTAAATCGTCATATCTCGTTAACCAAGCGTCTAAACACTATGAAACTTGCAAAATTCAAAATTCTCTAAAAACAAAACTACAAGTCCAAAACTTATAAAAAATACATTTTTGTGCTCTGTGAGTCGATATCCTTCGCATACAATTCAATTGGAGTTGAAAAATTCACGTTTGGAGAAAATCACTTTTAAAAATGTTTAAATCGTCATATCTCGTTAACCAAGCGTCTAAACACTATGAAACTTGCAAAATTCAAAATTCTCTAAAAACAAAACTACAAGTCCAAAACTTATAAAAAATACATTTTTGTGCTCTGTGAGTCGATATCCTTCACATACAATTCAATTGGAGTTGAAAAATTCACGTTTGGAGAAAATCACTTTTAAAAATGTTTAAATCGTCATATCTCGTTAACCAAGCGTCTAAACACTATGAAACTTGCAAAATTCAAAATTCTCTAAAAACAAAACTACAAGTCCAAAACTTATAAAAAATACATTTTTGTGCTCTGTGAGTCGATATCCTTCACATACAATTCAATTGGAGTTGAAAAATTCACGTTTGGAGAAAATCACTTTTAAAAATGTTTAAATCGTCATATCTCGTTAACCAAGCGTCTAAACACTATGAAACTTGCAAAATTCAAACTACAAGTCCAAAACTTATAAAAAATACATTTTTGTGCTCTGTGAATCGATATCCTTCGCATACAATTCAATTGGAGTTGAAAAATTCACGTTTGGAGAAAATCACTTTTAAAAATGTTTAAATCGTCATATCTCGTTAACCAAGCGTCTAAACACTATGAAACTTGCAAAATTCAAAATTCTCTAAAAACAAAACTACAAGTCCAAAACTTATAAAAAATACATTTTTGTGCTCTGTGAGTCGATATCCTTCGCATACAATTCAATTGGAGTTGAAAAATTCACGTTTGGAGAAAATCACTTTTAAAAATGTTTAAATCGTCATATCTCGTTAACCAAGCGTCTAAACACTATGAAACTTGCAAAATTCAAAATTCTCTAAAAACAAAACTACAAGTCCAAAACTTATAAAAAATACATTTTTGTGCTCTGTGAGTCGATATCCTTCGCATACAATTCAATTGGAGTTGAAAAATTCACGTTAGGAGAAAATCACTTTTAAAAATGTTTAAATCGTCATATCTCGTTAACCAAGCGTCTAAACACTATGAAACTTGCAAAATTCAAAATTCTCTAGAAACAAAACTACAAGTCCAAAACTTATAAAAAATACATTTTTGTGCTCTGTGAGTCGATATCCTTCGCATACAATTCAATTGGAGTTGAAAAATTCACGTTTGGAGAAAATCACTTTTAAAAATGTTTAAATCGTCATATCTCGTTAACCAAGCGTCTAAACACTATGAAACTTGCAAAATTCAAAATTCTCTAAAAACAAAACTACAAGTCCAAAACTTATAAAAAATACATTTTTGTGCTCTGTGAGTCGATATCCTTCGCATACAATTCAATTGGAGTTGAAAAATTCACGTTTGGAGGAAATCACTTTTAAAAATGTTTAAATCGTCATATCTCGTTAACCAAGCGTCTAAACACTATGAAACTTGCAAAATTCTCTAAAAACAAAACTACAAGTCCAAAACTTATAAAAAATACATTTTTGTGCTCTGTGAGTCGATATCCTTCGCATACAATTCAATTGGAGTTGAAAAATTCACGTTTGGAGAAAATCACTTTTAAAAATGTTTAAATCGTCATATCTCGTTAACCAAGCGTCTAAACACTATGAAACTTGCAAAATTCAAAATTCTCTAAAAACAAAACTACAAGTCCAAAACTTATAAAAAATACATTTTTGTGCTCTGTGAGTCGATATCCTTCGCATACAATTCAATTGGAGTTGAAAAATTCACGTTTGGAGAAAATCACGTTTAAAAATGTTTAAATCGTCATATCTCGTTAACCAAGCGTCTAAACACTATGAAACTTGCAAAATTCAAAATTCTCTAAAAACAAAACTACAAGTCCAAAACTTATAAAAAATACATTTTTGTGCTCTGTGAGTCGATATCCTTCACATACAATTCAATTGGAGTTGAAAAATTCACGTTTGGAGAAAATCACTTTTAAAAATGTTTAAATCGTCATATCTCGTTAACCAAGCGTCTAAACACTATGAAACTTGCAAAATTCAAAATTCTCTAAAAACAAAACTACAAGTCCAAAACTTATAAAAAATACATTTTTGTGCTCTGTGAGTCGATATCCTTCGCATACAATTCAATTGGAGTTGAAAAATTCACGTTTGGAGAAAATCACTTTTAAAAATGTTTAAATCGTCATATCTCGTTAACCAAGCGTCTAAACACTATGAAACTTGCAAAATTCAAAATTCTCTAAAAACAAAACTACAAGTCCAAAACTTATAAAAAATACATTTTTGTGCTCTGTGAGTCGATATCCTTCGCATACAATTCAATTGGAGTTGAAAAATTCACGTTTGGAGAAAATCACTTTTAAAAATGTTTAAATCGTCATATCTCGTTAACCAAGCGTCTAAACACTATGAAACTTGCAAAATTCAAAATTCTCTAAAAACAAAACTACAAGTCCAAAACTTATAAAAAATACATTTTTGTGCTCTGTGAGTCGATATCCTTCGCATACAATTCAATTGGAGTTGAAAAATTCACGTTTGGAGAAAATCACTTTTAAAAATGTTTAAATCGTCATATCTCGTTAACCAAGCGTCTAAACACTATGAAACTTGCAAAATTCAAAATTCTCTAAAAACAAAACTACAAGTCCAAAACTTATAAAAAATACATTTTTGTGCTCTGTGAGTCGATATCCTTCACATACAATTCAATTGGAGTTGAAAAATTCACGTTTGGAGAAAATCACTTTTAAAAATGTTTAAATCGTCATATCTCGTTAACCAAGCGTCTAAACACTATGAAACTTGCAAAATTCAAAATTCTCTAAAAACAAAACTACAAGTCCAAAACTTATAAAAAATACATTTTTGTGCTCTGTGAGTCGATATCCTTCACATACAATTCAATTGGAGTTGAAAAATTCACGTTTGGAGAAAATCACTTTTAAAAATGTTTAAATCGTCATATCTCGTTAACCAAGCGTCTAAACACTATGAAACTTGCAAAATTCAAACTACAAGTCCAAAACTTATAAAAAATACATTTTTGTGCTCTGTGAATCGATATCCTTCGCATACAATTCAATTGGAGTTGAAAAATTCACGTTTGGAGAAAATCACTTTTAAAAATGTTTAAATCGTCATATCTCGTTAACCAAGCGTCTAAACACTATGAAACTTGCAAAATTCAAAATTCTCTAAAAACAAAACTACAAGTCCAAAACTTATAAAAAATACATTTTTGTGCTCTGTGAGTCGATATCCTTCGCATACAATTCAATTGGAGTTGAAAAATTCACGTTTGGAGAAAATCACTTTTAAAAATGTTTAAATCGTCATATCTCGTTAACCAAGCGTCTAAACACTATGAAACTTGCAAAATTCAAAATTCTCTAAAAACAAAACTACAAGTCCAAAACTTATAAAAAATACATTTTTGTGCTCTGTGAGTCGATATTAGGGCTGTAAAAGTAACGACAAAATGAGTACCCGCATGTATACGTTACTTTTGATACTAGTACCCGCATCAATAATATCGTTACTCGTTACTTTCGTATGTTTCGCATTTTTCGCATATTTCGTATGTTTCGGGTGTTTCGCATGTTTCGTTACTTTCGTTACTTTCGCATGCTTCGTGTGTTTCGTACATTTCGTATATTTCATGTCTTTGATGCGTTTGGTATGTTTGGTATTTTAAGTATGTTTCGTACATTGGTATAAGGGTGTTAATTTTTTTTTTTTTTTTTGAAAAAAACCAAAAACAATTTCTATAATCTAAGCTACATTTTAAGGTCATAAACATTAAAATTAGTTGCGGCATTCTGATGTAATAAGAGTTTAAAGGTAGCTATATTGAATTTTTTTCGTTTTTGTTTTTAATCAAACGTGGAAACTTTTTTGATTTTTTTCCAAATTTTTAGACAAAACTTGGGTAATTTTTTGTTTATATTCTTTCAGTAATCTTATCACAATTCTTTAGAGACCTTTATTTCAAAAGTGCAACGCGCAGATCTCGAAATATTAACACTTCAATACAACCATGTCGAACAATTTTTCATTTATTTTTTCTATTGAGAGTGATTTTCAAACCTCGTTTTCTCTGCTTTTTTTTGTGTTGAAAATTTTGCACCGAAAATAAACTAATTTTTTGAAAAACCAAAAAACTTTTGTACATTCTTAAGCTAAATATCAACTATTAACACAAAGGCCATAAACAGATTGGTTGCGTTGTGGTGATGAAGTGATGATACCGATATCGAACCGATACGAGATGCGATAAATGCTGTTCAATTCAGAATGTTCTACCGAAGGGAACCGCAAACGAATACGTAAAAAGCGTACTCAGTTTTAGGGAAAATTGCGGAACGCAAATTATCCTCATTCCCGAACACGCCCATGTTTCGTTTCCTCCCGGTCCAAACTTAAAAATTGTCATTGCAGCCAACCTAAAATAAAAAACCATTCAATCATTTCATTCAGTCAAATTCATTCCATATTCTCATTCAAAGTTGTCGTCACTCATGTCAGACACCACCTCACCACACACAAGCAAGAAAGTAGTACCTACTTGAAATCAAAAGAAAAAAAAACAAAAACTTAAAACCACGAATAAAACCAAAATTGTAATTATTTGTTTGAATCAAACTAAAGAATAAAATAAATTAAACAAATCAAACAAAGGAAAAGAAAAATTCTTTTTATTAATTACAAAAGGAGAAAACAGAATACAAGTACGGCTATGCCCCAACAGATGCAGTGTACCATTTTGTTTTTGTTTCACATTTCGTATACCTATCCAAATTGGTATTCTAATTGGAATGTATCTACACTACACTCAAACACACTTTCACATATCTCACTCCCACATGTCCATAAAAAACAGGTACGAAAGAGAAAGAAACTGAATTCTTATTTACCCCTTTTGATATACATACACAAAAACAAAACAACAAAATCGTAAAATACATAAATGATGATACCGAACCGATACGAGATGCGAAATAATGCGCACACGACAAATGCAGTGTACCATTTTGTTTTCGTTTCGCATTTCGTATATCCAATCCAAATTGGTATTGGAATTGGAGTATCGTCGTTACTCGTATGTTCCGTATTTTTCGTATGTTTCGCACGTTTCGCACGTTTCGTATGTTTCGCATGTTTCGTTACTTGTTCAGTACCAGTAACGAAACATACGAGTAACGAAATTATTTGGGCAGTAACGTTTCGTTACTCGTTACTGAAGTGAATACCCGCATTTAAGTAACGAATACATACGGTTTCCTACAGCTCTAGTCGATATCCTTCGCATACAATTCAATTGGAGTTGAAAAATTCACGTTAGGAGAAAATCACTTTTAAAAATGTTTAAATCGTCATATCTCGTTAACCAAGCGTCTAAACACTATGAAACTTGCAAAATTCAAAATTCTCTAGAAACAAAACTACAAGTCCAAAACTTATAAAAAATACATTTTTGTGCTCTGTGAGTCGATATCCTTCGCATACAATTCAATTGGAGTTGAAAAATTCACGTTTGGAGAAAATCACTTTTAAAAATGTTTAAATCGTCATATCTCGTTAACCAAGCGTCTAAACACTATGAAACTTGCAAAATTCAAAATTCTCTAAAAACAAAACTACAAGTCCAAAACTTATAAAAAATACATTTTTGTGCTCTGTGAGTCGATATCCTTCGCATACAATTCAATTGGAGTTGAAAAATTCACGTTTGGAGGAAATCACTTTTAAAAATGTTTAAATCGTCATATCTCGTTAACCAAGCGTCTAAACACTATGAAACTTGCAAAATTCAAAATTCTCTAAAAACAAAACTACAAGTCCAAAACTTATAAAAAATACATTTTTGTGCTCTGTGAGTCGATATCCTTCGCATACAATTCAATTGGAGTTGAAAAATTCACGTTTGGAGAAAATCACTTTTAAAAATGTTTAAATCGTCATATCTCGTTAACCAAGCGTCTAAACACTATGAAACTTGCAAAATTCAAAATTCTCTAAAAACAAAACTACAAGTCCAAAACTTATAAAAAATACATTTTTGTGCTCTGTGAGTCGATATCCTTCGCATACAATTCAATTGGAGTTGAAAAATTCACGTTTGAAGAAAATCACTTTTAAAATTGTTTAAATCGTCATATCTCGTTAACCAAGCGTCTAAACACTATGAAACTTGCAAAATTCAAAATTCTCTAAAAACAAAACTACAAGTCCAAAACTTATAAAAAATACATTTTTGTGCTCTGTGAGTCGATATCCTTCGCATACAATTCAATTGGAGTTGAAAAATTCACGTTTGGAGAAAATCACTTTTAAAAATGTTTAAATCGTCATATCTCGTTAACCAAGCGTCTAAACACTATGAAACTTGCAAAATTCAAAATTCTCTAAAAACAAAACTACAAGTCCAAAACTTATAAAAAATACATTTTTGTGCTCTGTGAGTCGATATCCTTCGCATACAATTCAATTGGAGTTGAAAAATTCACGTTTGGAGAAAATCACTTTTAAAAATGTTTAAATCGTCATATCTCGTTAACCAAGCGTCTAAACACTTTGAAACTTGCAAAATTCAAAATTCTCTAAAAACAAAACTACAAGTCCAAAACTTATAAAAAATACATTTTTGTGCTCTGTGAGTCGATATCCTTCGCATACAATTCAATTGGAGTTGAAAAATTCACGTTTGGAGAAAATCACTTTTAAAAATGTTTAAATCGTCATATCTCGTTAACCAAGCGTCTAAACACTATGAAACTTGCAAAATTCAAAATTCTCTAAAAACAAAACTACAAGTCCAAAACTTATAAAAAATACATTTTTGTGCTCTGTGAGTCGATATCCTTCGCATACAATTCAATTGGAGTTGAAAAATTCACGTTTGGAGAAAATCACTTTTAAAAATGTTTAAATCGTCATATCTCGTTAACCAAGCGTCTAAACACTATGAAACTTGCAAAATTCAAAATTCTCTAAAAACAAAACTACAAGTCCAAAACTTATAAAAAATACATTTTTGTGCTCTGTGAGTCGATATCCTTCGCATACAATTCAATTGGAGTTGAAAAATTCACGTTTGGAGAAAATCACTTTTAAAAATGTTTAAATCGTCATATCTCGTTAACCAAGCGTCTAAACACTATGAAACTTGCAAAATTCAAAGTTCTCTAAAAACAAAACTACAAGTCCAAAACTTATAAAAAATACATTTTTGTGCTCTGTGAGTCGATATTCTTCGCAAACAATTCAATTGGAGTTGTAAAATTCACGTTTGGAGAAAATCACTTTTAAAAATGTTTAAATCGTCATATCTCGTTAACCAAGCGTCTAAACACTATGAAACTTGCAAAATTCAAAATTCTCTAAAAACAAAACTACAAGTCCAAAACTTATAAAAAATACATTTTTGTGCTCTGTGAGTCGATATCCTTCACATACAATTCAATTGGAGTTGAAAAATTCACGTTTGGAGAAAATCACTTTTAAAAATGTTTAAATCGTCATATCTCGTTAACCAAGCGTCTAAACACTATGAAACTTGCAAAATTCAAAATTCTCTAAAAACAAAACTACAAGTCCAAAACTTATAAAAAATACATTTTTGTGCTCTGTGAGTCGATATCCTTCGCATACAATTCAATTGGAGTTGAAAAATTCACGTTTGGAGAAAATCACTTTTAAAAATGTTTAAATCGTCATATCTCGTTAACCAAGCGTCTAAACACTATGAAACTTGCAAAATTCAAAATTCTCTAAAAACAAAACTACAAGTCCAAAACTTATAAAAAATACATTTTTGTGCTCTGTGAGTCGATATCCTTCGCATACAATTCAATTGGAGTTGAAAAATTCACGTTTGGAGAAAATCACTTTTAAAAATGTTTAAATCGTCATATCTCGTTAACCAAGCGTCTAAACACTATGAAACTTGCAAAATTCAAAATTCTCTAAAAACAAAACTACAAGTCCAAAACTTATAAAAAATACATTTTTGTGCTCTGTGAGTTGATATCCTTCGCATACAATTCAATTGGAGTTGAAAAATTCACGTTAGGAGAAAATCACTTTTAAAAATGTTTAAATCGTTATATCTCGTTAACCAAGCGTCTAAACACTATGAAACTTGCAAAATTCAAAATTCTCTAAAAACAAAACTACAAGTCCAAAACTTATAAAAAATACATTTTTGTGCTCTGTGAGTCGATATCCTTCGCATACAATTCAATTGGAGTTGAAAAATTCACGTTTGGAGAAAATCACTTTTAAAAATGTTTAAATCGTCATATCTCGTTAACCAAGCGTCTAAACACTATGAAACTTGCAAAATTCAAAATTCTCTAAAAACAAAACTACAAGTCCAAAACTTATAAAAAATACATTTTTGTGCTCTGTGAGTCGATATCCTTCACATACAATTCAATTGGAGTTGAAAAATTCACGTTTGGAGAAAATCACTTTTAAAAATGTTTAAATCGTCATATCTCGTTAACCAAGCGTCTAAACACTATGAAACTTGCAAAATTCAAAATTCTCTAAAAACAAAACTACAAGTCCAAAACTTATAAAAAATACATTTTTGTGCTCTGTGAGTCGATATCCTTCGCATACAATTCAATTGGAGTTGAAAAATTCACGTTTGGAGAAAATCACTTTTAAAAATGTTTAAATCGTCATATCTCGTTAACCAAGCGTCTAAACACTATGAAACTTGCAAAATTCAAAATTCTCTAAAAACAAAACTACAAGTCCAAAACTTATAAAAAATACATTTTTCGGCTCTGTGAGTCAATATCCTTCGCATACAATTCAATTGGAGTTGAAAAATTCACGTTAGGAGAAAATCACTTTTAAAAATGTTTAAATCGTTATATCTCGTTAACCAAGCGTCTAAACACTATGAAACTTGCAAAATTCAAAATTCTCTAAAAACAAAACTACAAGTCCAAAACTTATAAAAAATACATTTTTGTGCTCTGTGAGTCGATATCCTTCACATACAATTCAATTGGAGTTGAAAAATTCACGTTTGGAGAAAATCACTTTTAAAAATGTTTAAATCGTCATATCTCGTTAACCAAGCGTCTAAACACTATGAAACTTGCAAAATTCAAAATTCTCTAAAAACAAAACTACAAGTCCAAAACTTATAAAAAATACATTTTTGTGCTCTGTGAGTCGATATCCTTCGCATACAATTCAATTGGAGTTGAAAAATTCACGTTTGGAGAAAATCACTTTTAAAAATGTTTAAATCGTCATATCTCGTTAACCAAGCGTCTAAACACTATGAAACTTGCAAAATTCAAAATTCTCTAAAAACAAAACTACAAGTCCAAAACTTATAAAAAATACATTTTTGTGCTCTGTGAGTCGATATCCTTCGCATACAATTCAATTGGAGTTGAAAAATTCACGTTTGGAGAAAATCACTTTTAAAAATGTTTAAATCGTCATATCTCGTTAACCAAGCGTCTAAACACTATGAAACTTGCAAAATTCAAAATTCTCTAAAAACAAAACTACAAGTCCAAAACTTATAAAAAATACATTTTTGTGCTCTGTGAGTTGATATCCTTCGCATACAATTCAATTGGAGTTGAAAAATTCACGTTAGGAGAAAATCACTTTTAAAAATGTTTAAATCGTTATATCTCGTTAACCAAGCGTCTAAACACTATGAAACTTGCAAAATTCAAAATTCTCTAAAAACAAAACTACAAGTCCAAAACTTATAAAAAATACATTTTTGTGCTCTGTGAGTCGATATCCTTCGCATACAATTCAATTGGAGTTGAAAAATTCACGTTTGGAGAAAATCACTTTTAAAAATGTTTAAATCGTCATATCTCGTTAACCAAGCGTCTAAACACTATGAAACTTGCAAAATTCAAAATTCTCTAAAAACAAAACTACAAGTCCAAAACTTATAAAAAATACATTTTTGTGCTCTGTGAGTCGATATCCTTCGCATACAATTCAATTGGAGTTGAAAAATTCACGTTTGGAGAAAATCACTTTTAAAAATGTTTAAATCGTCATATCTCGTTAACCAAGCGTCTAAACACTATGAAACTTGCAAAATTCAAAATTCTCTAAAAACAAAACTACAAGTCCAAAACTTATAAAAAATACATTTTTGTGCTCTGTGAGTCGATATCCTTCACATACAATTCAATTGGAGTTGAAAAATTCACGTTTGGAAAATCACTTTTAAAAATGTTTAAATCGTCATATCTCGTTAACCAAGCGTCTAAACACTATGAAACTTGCAAAATTCAAAATTCTCTAAAAACAAAACTACAAGTCCAAAACTTATAAAAAATACATTTTTGTGCTCTGTGAGTCGATATCCTTCGCATACAATTCAATTGGAGTTGAAAAATTCACGTTTGGAGAAAATCACTTTTAAAAATGTTTAAATCGTCATATCTCGTTAACCAAGCGTCTAAACACTATGAAACTTGCAAAATTCAAAATTCTCTAAAAACAAAACTACAAGTCCAAAACTTATAAAAAATACATTTTTGTGCTCTGTGAGTCGATATCCTTCGCATACAATTCAATTGGAGTTGAAAAATTCACGTTTGGAGAAAATCACTTTTAAAAATGTTTAAATCGTCATATCTCGTTAACCAAGCGTCTAAACACTATGAAACTTGCAAAATTCAAAATTCTCTAAAAACAAAACTACAAGTCCAAAACTTATAAAAAATACATTTTTGTGCTCTGTGAGTCGATATCCTTCACATACAATTCAATTGGAGTTGAAAAATTCACGTTTGGAGAAAATCACTTTTAAAAATGTTTAAATCGTCATATCTCGTTAACCAAGCGTCTAAACACTATGAAACTTGCAAAATTCAAAATTCTCTAAAAACAAAACTACAAGTCCAAAACTTATAAAAAATACATTTTTGTGCTCTGTGAGTCGATATCCTTCACATACAATTCAATTGGAGTTGAAAAATTCACGTTTGGAGAAAATCACTTTTAAAAATGTTTAAATCGTCATATCTCGTTAACCAAGCGTCTAAACACTATGAAACTTGCAAAATTCAAAATTCTCTAAAAACAAAACTACAAGTCCAAAACTTATAAAAAATACATTTTTGTGCTCTGTGAGTCGATATCCTTCGCATACAATTCAATTGGAGTTGAAAAATTCACGTTTGGAGAAAATCACTTTTAAAAATGTTTAAATCGTCATATCTCGTTAACCAAGCGTCTAAACACTATGAAACTTGCAAAATTCAAAATTCTCTAAAAACAAAACTACAAGTCCAAAACTTATAAAAAATACTTTTTGTGCTCTGTGAGTCGATATCCTTCGCATACAATTCAATTGGAGTTGAAAAATTCACGTTTGGAGAAAAACACTTTTAAAAATGTTTAAATCGTCATATCTCGTTAACCAAGCGTCTAAACACTATGAAACTTGCAAAATTCAAAATTCTCTAAAAACAAAACTACAAGTCCAAAACTTATAAAAAATACATTTTTGTGCTCTGTGAGTCGATATCCTTCGCATACAATTCAATTGGAGTTGAAAAATTCACGTTTGGAGAAAATCACTTTTAAAAATGTTTAAATCGTCATATCTCGTTAACCAAGCGTCTAAACACTATGAAACTTGCAAAATTCAAAATTCTCTAAAAACAAAACTACAAGTCCAAAACTTATAAAAAATACTTTTTGTGCTCTGTGAGTCGATATCCTTCACATACAATTCAATTGGAGTTGAAAAATTCACGTTTGGAGAAAATCACTTTTAAAAATGTTTAAATCGTCATATCTCGTTAACCAAGCGTCTAAACACTATGAAACTTGCAAAATTCAAAATTCTCTAAAAACAAAACTAGAAGTCCAAAACTTATAAAAAATACATTTTTGTGCTCTGTGAGTCGATATCCTTCGCATACAATTCAATTGGAGTTGAAAAATTCACGTTTGAAGAAAATCACTTTTAAAATTGTTTAAATCGTCATATCTCGTTAACCAAGCGTCTAAACACTATGAAACTTGCAAAATTCAAAATTCTCTAAAAACAAAACTACAAGGCCAAAACTTATAAAAAATACATTTTTGTGCTCTGTGAGTCGATATCCTTCGCATACAATTCAATTGGAGTTGAAAAATTCACGTTTGGAGAAAATCACTTTTAAAAATGTTTAAATCGTCATATCTCGTTAACCAAGCGTCTAAACACTATGAAACTTGCAAAATTCAAAATTCTCTAAAAACAAAACTACAAGTCCAAAACTTATAAAAAATACATTTTTGTGCTCTGTGAGTCGATATCCTTCGCATACAATTCAATTGGAGTTGAAAAATTCACGTTTGGAGAAAATCACTTTTAAAAATGTTTAAATCGTCATATCTCGTTAACCAAGCGTCTAAACACTATGAAACTTGCAAAATTCAAAATTCTCTAAAAACAAAACTACAAGTCCAAAACTTATAAAAAATACATTTTTGTGCTCTGTGAGTCGATATCCTTCGCATACAATTCAATTGGAGTTGAAAAATTCACGTTTGGAGAAAATCACTTTTAAAAATGTTTAAATCGTCATATCTCGTTAACCAAGCGTCTAAACACTATGAAACTTGCAAAATTCAAAATTCTCTAAAAACAAAACTACAAGTCCAAAACTTATAAAAAATACATTTTTGTGCTCTGTGAGTCGATATCCTTCGCATACAATTCAATTGGAGTTGAAAAATTTACGTTTGGAGAAAATCACTTTTAAAAATGTTTAAATCGTCATATCTCGTTAACCAAGCGTCTAAACACTATGAAACTTGCAAAATTCAAAATTCTCTAAAAACAAAACTACAAGTCCAAAACTTATAAAAAATACATTTTTGTGCTCTGTGAGTCGATATCCTTCGCATACAATTCAATTGGAGTTGAAAAATTCACGTTTGGAGAAAATCACTTTTAAAAATGTTTAAATCGTCATATCTCGTTAACCAAGCGTCTAAACACTATGAAACTTGCAAAATTCAAAATTCTCTAAAAACAAAACTACAAGTCCAAAACTTATAAAAAATACATTTTTGTGCTCTGTGAGTCGATATCCTTCACATACAATTCAATTGGAGTTGAAAAATTCACGTTTGGAGAAAATCACTTTTAAAAATGTTTAAATCGTCATATCTCGTTAACCAAGCGTCTAAACACTATGAAACTTGCAAAATTCAAAATTCTCTAAAAACAAAACTACAAGTATAAAACTTATAAAAAATACATTTTTGTGCTCTGTGAGTCGATATCCTTCGCATACAATTCAATTGGAGTTGAAAAATTCACGTTTGGAGAAAATCACTTTTAAAAATGTTTAAATCGTCATATCTCGTTAACCAAGCGTCTAAACACTATGAAACTTGCAAAATTCAAAATTCTCTAAAAACAAAACTACAAGTCCAAAACTTATAAAAAATACATTTTTGTGCTTTGTGAGTCGATATCCTTCGCATACAATTCAATTGGAGTTGAAAAATTCACGTTTGGAGAAAATCACTTTTAAAAATATTTAAATCGTCATATCTCGTTAACCAAGCGTCTAAACACTATGAAACTTGCAAAATTCAAAATTCTCTAAAAACAAAACTACAAGTCCAAAACTTATAAAAAATACATTTTTGTGCTCTGTGAGTCGATATCCTTCGCATACAATTCAATTGGAGTTGAAAAATTCACGTTTGGAGAAAATCACTTTTAAAAATGTTTAAATCGTCATATCTCGTTAACCAAGCGTCTAAACACTATGAAACTTGCAAAATTCAAAATTCTCTAAAAACAAAACTACAAGTCCAAAACTTATAAAAAATACATTTTTGTGCTCTGTGAGTCGATATCCTTCGCATACAATTCAATTGGAGTTGAAAAATTCACGTTTGGAGAAAATCACTTTTAAAAATGTTTAAATCGTCATATCTCGTTAACCAAGCGTCTAAACACTATGAAACTTGCAAAATTCAAAATTCTCTAAAAACAAAACTACAAGTCCAAAACTTATAAAAAATACATTTTTGTGCTCTGTGAGTCGATATCCTTCACATACAATTCAATTGGAGTTGAAAAATTCACGTTTGGAGAAAATCACTTTTAAAAATGTTTAAATCGTCATATCTCGTTAACCAAGCGTCTAAACACTATGAAACTTGCAAAATTCAAAATTCTCTAAAAACAAAACTACAAGTCCAAAACTTATAAAAAATACATTTTTGTGCTCTGTGAGTCGATATCCTTCGCATACAATTCAATTGGAGTTGAAAAATTCACGTTTGGAGAAAATCACTTTTAAAAATGTTTAAATCGTCATATCTCGTTAACCAAGCGTCTAAACACTATGAAACTTGCAAAATTCAAAATTCAAAATTCTCTAAAAACAAAACTACAAGTCCAAAACTTATAAAAAATACATTTTTGTGCTCTGTGAGTCGATATCCTTCGCATACAATTCAATTGGAGTTGAAAAATTCACGTTTGGAGAAAATCACTTTTAAAAATGTTTAAATCGTCATATCTCGTTAACCAAGCGTCTAAACACTATGAAACTTGCAAAATTCAAAATTCTCTAAAAACAAAACTACAAGTCCAAAACTTATAAAAAATACATTTTTGTGCTCTGTGAGTCGATATCCTTCGCATACAATTCAATTGGAGTTGAAAAATTCACGTTTGGAGAAAATCACTTTTAAAAATGTTTAAATCGTCATATCTCGTTAACCAAGCGTCTAAACACTATGAAACTTGCAAAATTCAAAATTCTCTAAAAACAAAACTACAAGTCCAAAACTTATAAAAAATACATTTTTGTGCTCTGTGAGTCGATATCCTTCGCATACAATTCAATTGGAGTTGAAAAATTCACGTTTGGAGAAAATCACTTTTAAAAATGTTTAAATCGTCATATCTCGTTAACCAAGCGTCTAAACACTATGAAACTTGCAAAATTCAAAATTCTCTAAAAACAAAACTACAAGTCCAAAACTTATAAAAAATACATTTTTGTGCTCTGTGAGTCGATATCCTTCGCATACAATTCAATTGGAGTTGAAAAATTCACGTTTGGAGAAAATCACTTTTAAAAATGTTTAAATCGTCATATCTCGTTAACCAAGCGTCTAAACACTATGAAACTTGCAAAATTCAAAATTCTCTAAAAACAAAACTACAAGTCCAAAACTTATAAAAAATACATTTTTGTGCTCTGTGAGTCGATATCCTTCGCATACAATTCAATTGGAGTTGAAAAATTCACGTTTGGAGAAAATCACTTTTAAAAATGTTTAAATCGTCATATCTCGTTAACCAAGCGTCTAAACACTATGAAACTTGCAAAATTCAAAATTCTCTAAAAACAAAACTACAAGTCCAAAACTTATAAAAAATACATTTTTGTGCTCTGTGAGTCGATATCCTTCGCATACAATTCAATTGGAGTTGAAAAATTCACGTTTGGAGAAAATCACTTTTAAAAATGTTTAAATCGTCATATCTCGTTAACCAAGCGTCTAAACACTATGAAACTTGCAAAATTCAAAATTCTCTAAAAACAAAACTACAAGTCCAAAACTTATAAAAAATACATTTTTGTGCTCTGTGAGTCGATATCCTTCGCATACAATTCAATTGGAGTTGAAAAATTCACGTTTGGAGAAAATCACTTTTAAAAATGTTTAAATCGTCATATCTCGTTAACCAAGCGTCTAAACACTATGAAACTTGCAAAATTCAAAATTCTCTAAAAACAAAACTACAAGTCCAAAACTTATAAAAAATACATTTTTGTGCTCTGTGAGTCGATATCCTTCGCATACAATTCAATTGGAGTTGAAAAATTCACGTTTGGAGAAAATCACTTTTAAAAATGTTTAAATCGTCATATCTCGTTAACCAAGCGTCTAAGCACTATGAAACTTGCAAAATTCAAAATTCTCTAAAAACAAAACTACAAGTCCAAAACTTATAAAAAATACATTTTTGTGCTCTGTGAGTCGATATCCTTCGCATACAATTCAATTGGAGTTGAAAAATTCACGTTTGGAGAAAATCACTTTTAAAAATGTTTAAATCGTCATATCTCGTTAACCAAGCGTCTAAACACTATGAAACTTGCAAAATTCAAAATTCTCTAAAAACAAAACTACAAGTCCAAAACTTATAAAAAATACATTTTTGTGCTCTGTGAGTCGATATCCTTCGCATACAATTCAATTGGAGTTGAAAAATTCACGTTTGGAGAAAATCACTTTTAAAAATGTTTAAATCGTCATATCTCGTTAACCAAGCGTCTAAACACTATGAAACTTGCAAAATTCAAAATTCTCTAAAAACAAAACTACAAGTCCAAAACTTATAAAAAATACATTTTTGTGCTCTGTGAGTCGATATCCTTCGCATACAATTCAATTGGAGTTGAAAAATTCACGTTTGGAGAAAATCACTTTTAAAAATGTTTAAATCGTCATATCTCGTTAACCAAGCGTCTAAACACTATGAAACTTGCAAAATTCAAAATTCTCTAAAAACAAAACTACAAGTCCAAAACTTATAAAAAATACATTTTTGTGCTCTGTGAGTCGATATCCTTCGCATACAATTCAATTGGAGTTGAAAAATTCACGTTTGGAGAAAATCACTTTTAAAAATGTTTAAATCGTCATATCTCGTTAACCAAGCGTCTAAACACTATGAAACTTGCAAAATTCAAAATTCTCTAAAAACAAAACTACAAGTCCAAAACTTATAAAAAATACATTTTTGTGCTCTGTGAGTCGATATCCTTCGCATACAATTCAATTGGAGTTGAAAAATTCACGTTTGGAGAAAATCACTTTTAAAAATGTTTAAATCGTCATATCTCGTTAACCAAGCGTCTAAACACTATGAAACTTGCAAAATTCAAAATTCTCTAAAAACAAAACTACAAGTCCAAAACTTATAAAAAATACATTTTTGTGCTCTGTGAGTCGATATCCTTCGCATACAATTCAATTGGAGTTGAAAAATTCACGTTTGGAGAAAATCACTTTTAAAAATGTTTAAATCGTCATATCTCGTTAACCAAGCGTCTAAACACTATGAAACTTGCAAAATTCAAAATTCTCTAAAAACAAAACTACAAGTCCAAAACTTATAAAAAATACATTTTTGTGCTCTGTGAGTCGATATCCTTCGCATACAATTCAATTGGAGTTGAAAAATTCACGTTTGGAGAAAATCACTTTTAAAAATGTTTAAATCGTCATATCTCGTTAACCAAGCGTCTAAACACTATGAAACTTGCAAAATTCAAAATTCTCTAAAAACAAAACTACAAGTCCAAAACTTATAAAAAAAACATTTTTGTGCTCTGTGAGTCGATATCCTTCGCATACAATTCAATTAGAGTTGAAAAATTCACGTTTGGAGAAAATCACTTTTAAAAATGTTTAAATCGTCATATCTCGTTAACCAAGCGTCTAAACACTATGAAACTTGCAAAATTCAAAATTCTCTAAAAACAAAACTACAAGTCCAAAACTTATAAAAAATACATTTTTGTGCTCTGTGAGTCGATATCCTTCGCATACAATTCAATTGGAGTTGAAAAATTCACGTTTGGAGAAAATCACTTTTAAAAATGTTTAAATCGTCATATCTCGTTAACCAAGCGTCTAAACACTATGAAACTTGCAAAATTCAAAATTCTCTAATAACAAAACTACAAGTCCAAAAAAATACATTTTTGTGCTCTGTGAGTCGATATCCTTCGCATACAATTCAATTGGAGTTGAAAAATTCACGTTTGGAGAAAATCACTTTTAAAAATGTTTAAATCGTCATATCTCGTTAACCAAGCGTCTAAGCACTATGAAACTTGCAAAATTCAAAATTCTCTAAAAACAAAACTACAAGTCCAAAACTTATAAAAAATACATTTTTGTGCTCTGTGAGTCGATATCCTTCGCATACAATTCAATTGGAGTTGAAAAATTCACGTTTGGAGAAAATCACTTTTAAAAATGTTTAAATCGTCATATCTCGTTAACCAAGCGTCTAAACACTATGAAACTTGCAAAATTCAAAATTCTCTAAAAACAAAACTACAAGTCCAAAACTTATAAAAAATACATTTTTGTGCTCTGTGAGTCGATATCCTTCGCATACAATTCAATTGGAGTTGAAAAATTCACGTTTGGAGAAAATCACTTTTAAAAATGTTTAAATCGTCATATCTCGTTAACCAAGCGTCTAAACACTATGAAACTTGCAAAATTCAAAATTCTCTAAAAACAAAACTACAAGTCCAAAACTTATAAAAAATACATTTTTGTGCTCTGTGAGTCGATATCCTTCGCATACAATTCAATTGGAGTTGAAAAATTCACGTTTGGAGAAAATCACTTTTAAAAATGTTTAAATCGTCATATCTCGTTAACCAAGCGTCTAAACACTATGAAACTTGCAAAATTCAAAATTCTCTAAAAACAAAACTACAAGTCCAAAACTTATAAAAAATACATTTTTGTGCTCTGTGAGTCGATATCCTTCGCATACAATTCAATTGGAGTTGAAAAATTCACGTTTGGAGAAAATCACTTTTAAAAATGTTTAAATCGTCATATCTCGTTAACCAAGCGTCTAAACACTATGAAACTTGCAAAATTCAAAATTCTCTAAAAACAAAACTACAAATCCAAAACTTATAAAAAATACATTTTTGTGCTCTGTGAGTCGATATCCTTCACATACAATTCAATTGGAGTTGAAAAATTCACGTTTGGAGAAAATCACTTTTAAAAATGTTTAAATCGTCATATCTCGTTAACCAAGCGTCTAAACACTATGAAACTTGCAAAATTCAAAATTCTCTAAAAACAAAACTACAAGTCCAAAACTTATAAAAAATACATTTTTGTGCTCTGTGAGTCGATATCCTTCGCATACAATTCAATTGGACTTGAAAAATTCACGTTTGGAAAAAATCACTTTTAAAAATGTTTAAATCGTCATATCTCGTTAAAAAAGCGTCTAAACACTATGAAACTTGCAAAATTCAAAATTCTCTAAAAACAAAACTACAAGTCCAAAACTTATAAAAAATACATTTTTGTGCTCTGTGAGTCGATATTATCCTTCGCATACAATTCAATTGGAGTTGAAAAATTCACGTTTGGAGAAAATCACTTTTAAAAATGTTTAAATCGTCATATCTCGTTAACCAAGCCTCTAAACACTATGAAACTTGCAAAATTCAAAATTCTCTAAAAACAAAACTACAAGTCCAAAACTTATAAAAAATACATTTTTGTGCTCTGTGAGTCGATATCCTTCGCATACAATTCAATTGGAGTTGAAAAATTCACGTTTGGAGAAAATCACTTTTAAAAATGTTTAAATCGTCATATCTCGTTAACCAAGCGTCTAAACACTATGAAACTTGCAAAATTCAAAATTCTCTAAAAACAAAACTACAAGTCCAAAACTTATAAAAAATACATTTTTGTGCTCTGTGAGTCGATATCCTTCGCATACAATTCAATTGGAGTTGAAAAATTCACGTTTGGAGAAAATCACTTTTAAAAATGTTTAAATCGTCATATCTCGTTAACCAAGCGTCTAAACACTATGAAACTTGCAAAATTCAAAATTCTCTAAAAACAAAACTACAAGTCCAAAACTTATAAAAAATACATTTTTGTGCTCTGTGAGTCGATATCCTTCGCATACAATTCAATTGGAGTTGAAAAATTCACGTTTGGAGAAAATCACTTTTAAAAATGTTTAAATCGTCATATCTCGTTAGCCAAGCGTCTAAACACTATGAAACTTGCAAAATTCAAAATTCTCTAAAAACAAAACTACAAGTCCAAAACTTATAAAAAATACATTTTTGTGCTCTGTGAGTCGATATCCTTCGCATACAATTCAATTGGAGTTGAAAAATTCACGTTTGGAGAAAATCACTTTTAAAAATGTTTAAATCGTCATATCTCGTTAACCAAGCGTCTAAACAATATGAAACTTGCAAAATTCAAAATTCTCTAAAAACAAAACTACAAGTCCAAAACTTATAAAAAATACATTTTTGTGCTCTGTGAGTGGATATCCTTCGCATATAATTCAATTGGAGTTGAAAAATTCACGTTTGGAGAAAATCACTTTTAAAAATGTTTAAATCGTCATATCTCGTTAACCAAGCGTCTAAACACTATGAAACTTGCAAAATTCAAAATTCTCTAAAAACAAAACTACAAGTCCAAAACTTATAAAAAATACATTTTTGTGCTCTGTGAGTCGATATCCTTCGCATACAATTCAATTGGAGTTGAAAAATTCACGTTTGGAGAAAATCACTTTTAAAAATGTTTAAATCGTCATATCTCGTTAACCAAGCGTCTAAACACTATGAAACTTGCAAAATTCAAAATTCAAAATTCTCTAAAAACAAAACTACAAGTCCAAAACTTATAAAAAATACATTTTTGTGCTCTGTGAGTCGATATCCTTCGCATACAATTCAATTGGAGTTGAAAAATTCACGTTTGGAGAAAATCACTTTTAAAAATGTTTAAATCGTCATATCTCGTTAACCAAGCGTCTAAACAATATGAAACTTGCAAAATTCAAAATTCTCTAAAAACAAAACTACAAGTCCAAAACTTATAAAAAATACATTTTTGTGCTCTGTGAGTCGATATCCTTCGCATACAATTCAATTGGAGTTGAAAAATTCACGTTTGGAGAAAATCACTTTTAAAAATGTTTAAATCGTCATATCTCGTTAACCAAGCGTCTAAACACTATGAAACTTGCAAAATTCAAAATTCTCTAAAAACAAAACTACAAGTCCAAAACTTATAAAAAATACATTTTTGTGCTCTGTGAGTCGATATCCTTCGCATACAATTCAATTGGAGTTGAAAAATTCACGTTTGGAGAAAATCACTTTTAAAAATGTTTAAATCGTCATATCTCGTTAACCAAGCGTCTAAACACTATGAAACTTGCAAAATTCAAAATTCTCTAAAAACAAAACTACAAGTCCAAAACTTATAAAAAATACATTTTTGTGCTCTGTGAGTCGATATCCTTCGCATACAATTCAATTGGAGTTGAAAAATTCACGTTTGGAGAAAATCACTTTTAAAAATGTTTAAATCGTCATATCTCGTTAACCAAGCGTCTAAACACTATGAAACTTGCAAAATTCAAAATTCTCTTAAAACAAAACTACAAGTCCAAAACTTATAAAAAATACATTTTTGTGCTCTGTGAGTCGATATCCTTCGCATACAATTCAATTGGAGTTGAAAAATTCACGTTTGGAGAAAATCACTTTTAAAAATGTTTAAATCGTCATATCTCGTTAACCAAGCGTCTAAACACTATGAAACTTGCAAAATTCAAAATTCTCTAAAAACAAAACTACAAGTCCAAAACTTATAAAAAATACATTTTTGTGCTCTGTGAGTCGATATCCTTCGCATACAATTCAATTGAAGTTGAAAAATTCACGTTTGGAGAAAATCACTTTTAACCCTAGTTTACAAATTGGGGTTCGTGCGAACCCCAACGCATGTTTAAATGGTTATAACTTTTTTCTAAATGTTTTTTTCGACTTTGGATGAAAACTCAGTGAACGAAATTCATTTTTGTTTACGTTTTTTGTCTTTTTTCCATAAAAGCGGTTTTATATAATTTTCTGGAATTTTTTTCTGAAAAAAAAGTCACAAACCAAACTTGGGGTTCGTGCGAACCCCAACGCATGTTTAACTTTTTTCTAAATCGTTTTTTCGACCTGGGATGAAAACTCAGTGAACGGAATTCATTTTTGTTTACGTTTTTTGTCTTTTTTCCATAAAAGCGGTTTTATATAATTTTCTAGAATTTTTTTCTGAAAAAAAGTCACAAACCAAACTTGGGGTTCATGCGAACCCCAAGACTTTAAATGGACTATTTTCAACAATTTTTATTAGGTATATTTTGGCAAAAATATACCTGTTATATATACGTGTTATCATAAAAAGACACCGCAACTGTCACCTTAATCAATAAAAGAAAGAGACAATGCATCAAATTGTTGATAATGAACAATTAGAGGTGCATAAAAGCTTTGGGGTTCGCGCGAACCCCCAAGTTTGGTTATTGCATTATTTTGCGTGCGGTAAACTAGGGTTAAAAATGTTTAAATCGTCATATCTCGTTAACCAAGCGTCTAAACACTATGAAACTTGCAAAATTCAAAATTCTCTAAAAACAAAACTACAAGTTCAAAACTTATAAAAAATACATTTTTGTGCTCTGTGAGTCGATATCCTTCGCATACAATTCAATTGGAGTTGAAAAATTCACGTTTGGAGAAAATCACTTTTAAAAATGTTTAAATCGTCATATCTCGTTAACCAAGCGTCTAAACACTATGAAACTTGCAAAATTCAAAATTCTCTAAAAACAAAACTACAAGTCCAAAACTTATAAAAAATACATTTTTGTGCTCTGTGAGTCGATATAATTCGCATACAATTCAATTGGAGTTGAAAAATTCACGTTTGGAGAAAATCACTTTTAAAAATGTTTAAATCGTCATATCTCGTTAACCAAGCGTCTAAACACTATGAAACTTGCAAAATTCAAAATTCTCTAAAAACAAAACTACAAGTCCAAAACTTATAAAAAATACATTTTTGTGCTCTGTGAGTCGATATCCTTCGCATACAATTCAATTGGAGTTGAAAAATTCACGTTTGGAGAAAATCACTTTTAAAAATGTTTAAATCGTCATATCTCGTTAACCAAGCGTCTAAACACTATGAAACTTGCAAAATTCAAAATTCTCTAAAAACAAAACTACAAGTCCAAAACTTATAAAAAATACATTTTTGGGCTCTGTGAGTCGATATCCTTCACATACAATTCAATTGGAGTTGAAAAATTCACGTTTGGAGAAAATCACTTTTAAAAATGTTTAAATCGTCATATCTCGTTAACCAAGCGTCTAAACACTATGAAACTTGCAAAATTCAAAATTCTCTAAAAACAAAACTACAAGTCCAAAACTTATAAAAAATACATTTTTGTGCTCTGTGAGTCGATATCCTTCGCATACAATTCAATTGGAGTTGAAAAATTCACGTTTGGAGAAAATCACTTTTAAAAATGTTTAAATCGTCATATCTCGTTAACCAAGCGTCTAAATAGGGTTGGGTTCGATATCCCGCTTTTTTATATTCCCGTTTTTTAAAATCCCGCTTTTAAAATCCCGTTTTTCATTATCCCGCTTTTTATAATCCCGCTTTTTAAAATCCCGATTTTTATAATCCCGTTTTTTATTATCCCGATTTTGCAAGCAAAACTAGTTGTTTTATTTTAAAAAATCGCGCGATTTTTTAAAATAAAACAACTAGTTTTGAATTTTTCAACTCCAATTGAATTGTATGCGAAGGATATCGACTCACAGAGCACAAAAATGTATTTTTTATAAGTTTTGGACTTGTAGTTTTGTTTTTAGAGAATTTTGAATTTTGCAAGTTTCATAGTGTTTAGACGCTTGGTTAACGAGATATGACGATTTAAACATTTTTAAAAGTGATTTTCTCCAAACGTGAATTTTTCAACTCCAATTGAATTGTATGTGAAGGATATCGACTCACAGAGCACAAAAATGTATTTTTTATAAGTTTTGGACTTGTAGTTTTGTTTTTAGAGAATTTTGAATTTTGCAAGTTTCATAGTGTTTAGACGCTTGGTTAACGAGATATGACGATTTAAACATTTTTAAAAGTGATTTTCTCCAAACGTGAATTTTTCAACTCCAATTGAATTGTATGCGAAGGATATCGACTCACAGAGCACAAAAATGTATTTTTTATAAGTTTTGGACTTGTAGTTTTGTTTTTAGAGAATTTTGAATTTTGCAAGTTTCATAGTGTTTAGACGCTTGGTTAACGAGATATGACGATTTAAACATTTTTAAAAGTGATTTTCTCCAAACGTGAATTTTTCAACTCCAATTTAATTGTATGCGAATTATATCGACTCACAGAGCACAAAAATGTATTTTTTATAAGTTTTGGACTTGTAGTTTTGTTTTTAGAGAATTTTGAATTTTGCAAGTTTCATAGTGTTTAGACGCTTGGTTAACGAGATATGACGATTTAAACATTTTTAAAAGTGATTTTCTCCAAACGTGAATTTTTCAACTCCAATTGAATTGTATGCGAAGGATATCGACTCACAGAGCACAAAAATGTATTTTTTATAAGTTTTGGACTTGTAGTTTTGTTTTTAGAGAATTTTGAATTTTGCAAGTTTCATAGTGTTTAGACGCTTGGTTAACGAGATATGACGATTTAAACATTTTTAAAAGTGATTTTCTCCAAACGTGAATTTTTCAACTCCAATTGAATTGTATGCGAAGGATATCGACTCACAGAGCACAAAAATGTATTTTTTATAAGTTTTGGACTTGTAGTTTTGTTTTTAGAGAATTTTGAATTTTGCAAGTTTCATAGTGTTTAGACGCTTGGTTAACGAGATATGACGATTTAAACATTTTTTAAAAGTGATTTTCTCCAAACGTGAATTTTTCAACTCCAATTGAATTGTATGCGAAGGATATCGACTCACAGAGCACAAAAATGTATTTTTTATAAGTTTTGGACTTGTAGTTTTGTTTTTAGAGAATTTTGAATTTTGCAAGTTTCATAGTGTTTAGACGCTTGGTTAACGAGATATGACGATTTAAACATTTTTAAAAGTGATTTTCTCCAAACGTGAATTTTTCAACTCCAATTGAATTGTATGCGAAGGATATCGACTCACAGAGCACAAAAATGTATTTTTTATAAGTTTTGGACTTGTAGTTTTGTTTTTAGAGAATTTTGAATTTTGCAAGTTTCATAGTGTTTAGACGCTTGGTTAACGAGATATGACGATTTAAACATTTTTAAAAGTGATTTTCTCCAAACGTGAATTTTTCAACTCCAATTGAATTGTATGCGAAGGATATCGACTCACAGAGCACAAAAATGTATTTTTTATAAGTTTTGGACTTGTAGTTTTGTTTTTAGAGAATTTTGAATTTTGCAAGTTTCATAGTGTTTAGACGCTTGGTTAACGAGATATGACGATTTAAACATTTTTAAAAGTGATTTTCTCCAAACGTGAATTTTTCAACTCCAATTGAATTGTATGCGAAGGATATCGACTCACAGAGCACAAAAATGTATTTTTTATAAGTTTTGGACTTGTAGTTTTGTTTTTAGAGAATTTTGAATTTTGCAAGTTTCATAGTGTTTAGACGCTTGGTTAACGAGATATGACGATTTAAACATTTTTAAAAGTGATTTTCTCCAAACGTGAATTTTTCAACTCCAATTGAATTGTATGCGAAGGATATCCACTCACAGAGCACAAAAATGTATTTTTTATAAGTTTTGGACTTGTAGTTTTGTTTTTAGAGAATTTTGAATTTTGCAAGTTTCATATTGTTTAGACGCTTGGTTAACGAGATATGACGATTTAAACATTTTTAAAAGTAATTTTCTCCAAACGTGAATTTTTCAACTCCAATTGAATTGTATGCGAAGGATATCGACTCACAGAGCACAAAAATGTATTTTTTATAAGTTTTGGACTTGTAGTTTTGTTTTTAGAGAATTTTGAATTTTGCAAGTTTCATATTGTTTAGACGCTTGGTTAACGAGATATGACGATTTAAACATTTTTAAAAGTGATTTTCTCCAAACGTGAATTTTTCAACTCCAATTGAATTGTATGCGAAGGATATCGACTCACAGAGCACAAAAATGTATTTTTTATAAGTTTTGGACTTGTAGTTTTGTTTTTAGAGAATTTTGAATTTTGCAAGTTTCATAGTGTTTAGACGCTTGGTTAACGAGATATGACGATTTAAACATTTTTAAAAGTGATTTTCTCCAAACGTGAATTTTTCAACTCCAATTGAATTGTATGCGAAGGATATCGACTCACAGAGCACAAAAATGTATTTTTTATAAGTTTTGGACTTGTAGTTTTGTTTTTAGAGAATTTTGAATTTTGCAAGTTTCATAGTGTAAGCCTCTAAACACTAGTTTTGTTTTTAGAGAATTTTGAATTTTGCAAGTTTCATAGTGTTTAGACGCTTGGCTAACGAGATATGACGATTTAAACATTTTTAAAAGTGATTTTCTCCAAACGTGAATTTTTCAACTCCAATTGAATTGTATGCGAAGGATATCGACTCACAGAGCACAAAAATGTATTTTTTATAAGTTTTGGACTTGTAGTTTTGTTTTTAGAGAATTTTGAATTTTGCAAGTTTCATAGTGTTTAGACGCTTGGTTAACGAGATATGACGATTTAAACATTTTTAAAAGTGATTTTCTCCAAACGTGAATTTTTCAACTCCAATTGAATTGTATGCGAAGGATAATATCGACTCACAGAGCACAAAAATGTATTTTTTATAAGTTTTGGACTTGTAGTTTTGTTTTTAGAGAATTTTGAATTTTGCAAGTTTCATAGTGTTTAGACGCTTTTTTAACGAGATATGACGATTTAAACATTTTTAAAAGTGATTTTCTCCAAACGTGAATTTTTCAACTCCAATTGAATTGTATGCGAAGGATATCGACTCACAGAGCACAAAAATGTATTTTTTATAAGTTTTGGACTTGTAGTTTTGTTTTTAGAGAATTTTGAATTTTGAATTTTGCAAGTTTCATAGTGTTTAGACGCTTGGTTAACGAGATATGACGATTTAAACATTTTTAAAAGTGATTTTCTCCAAACGTGAATTTTTCAACTCCAATTGAATTGTATGCGAAGGATATCGACTCACAGAGCACAAAAATGTATTTTTTATAAGTTTTGGACTTGTAGTTTTGTTTTTAGAGAATTTTGAATTTTGCAAGTTTCATAGTGTTTAGACGCTTGGTTAACGAGATATGACGATTTAAACATTTTTAAACGTGATTTTCTTCAAACGTGAATTTTTCAACTCCAATTGAATTGTATGCGAAGGATATCGACTCACAGAGCACAAAAATGTATTTTTTATAAGTTTTGGACTTGTAGTTTTGTTTTTAGAGAATTTTGAATTTTGCAAGTTTCATAGTGTTTAGACGCTTGGTTAACGAGATATGACGATTTAAACATTTTTAAAAGTGATTTTCTCCAAACGTGAATTTTTCAACTCCAATTGAATTGTATGCGAAGGATATCGACTCACAGAGCACAAAAATGTATTTTTTATAAGTTTTGGACTTGTAGTTTTGTTTTTAGAGAATTTTGAATTTTGCAAGTTTCATAGTGTTTAGACGCTTGGTTAACGAGATATGACGATTTAAACATTTTTAAAAGTGATTTTCTCCAAACGTGAATTTTTCAACTCCAATTGAATTGTATGCGAAGGATATCGACTCACAGAGCACAAAAATGTATTTTTTATAAGTTTTGGACTTGTAGTTTTGTTTTTAGAGAATTTTGAATTTTGCAAGTTTCATAGTGTTTAGACGCTTGGTTAACGAGATATGACGATTTAAATATTTTTAAAAGTGATTTTCTCCAAACGTGAATTTTTCAACTCCAATTGAATTGTATGCGAAGGATATCGACTCACAGAGCACAAAAATGTATTTTTTATAAGTTTTGGACTTGTAGTTTTGTTTTTAGAGAATTTTGAATTTTGCAAGTTTCATAGTGTTTAGACGCTTGGTTAACGAGATATGACGATTTAAACATTTTTAAAAGTGATTTTCTGCAAACGTGAATTTTTCAACTCCAATTGAATTGTATGTGAAGGATATCGACTCACAGAGCACAAAAATGTATTTTTTATAAGTTTTGGACTTGTAGTTTTGCTTTTAGAGAATTTGGAATTTTGCAAGTTTCATAGTGTTTAGACGCTTGGTTAACGAGATATGACGATTTAAACATTTTTAAAAGTGATTTTCTCCAAACGTGAATTTTTCAACTCCAATTGAATTGTATGCGAAGGATATCGACTCACAGAGCACAAAAATGTATTTTTTATAAGTTTTGGACTTGTAGTTTTGTTTTTAGAGAATTTTGAATTTTGCAAGTTTCATAGTGTTTAGACGCTTGGTTAACGAGATATGACGATTTAAACATTTTTAAAAGTGATTTTCTCCAAACGTGAATTTTTCAACTCCAATTGAATTGTATGTGAAGGATATCGACTCACAGAGCACAAAAATGTATTTTTTATAAGTTTTGGACTTGTAGTTTTGTTTTTAGAGAATTTGGAATTTTGCAAGTTTCATAGTGTTTAGACGCTTGGTTAACGAGATATGACGATTTAAACATTTTTAAAAGTGATTTTCTCCAAACGTGAATTTTTCAACTCCAATTGAATTGTATGCGAAGGATATCGACTCACAGAGCACAAAAATGTATTTTTTATAAGTTTTGGACTTGTAGTTTTGTTTTTAGAGAATTTGGAATTTTGCAAGTTTCATAGTGTTTAGACGCTTGGTTAACGAGATATGACGATTTAAACATTTTTAAAAGTGATTTTCTCCAAACGTGAATTTTTCAACTCCAATTGAATTGTATGCGAAGGATATCGACTCACAGAGCACAAAAATGTATTTTTTATAAGTTTTGGACTTGTAGTTTTGTTTTTAGAGAATTTTGAATTTTGCAAGTTTCATAGTGTTTAGACGCTTGGTTAACGAGATGTGACGATTTAAACATTTTTAAAAGTGATTTTCTCCAAACGTGAATTTTTCAACTCCAATTGAATTGTATGCGAAGGATATCGACTCACAGAGCACAAAAATGTATTTTTTATAAGTTTTGGACTTGTAGTTTTGTTTTTAGAGAATTTTGAATTTTGCAAGTTTCATAGTGTTTAGACGCTTGGTTAACGAGATATGACGATTTAAACATTTTTAAAAGTGATTTTCTCCAAACGTGAATTTTTCAACTCCAATTGAATTGTATGTGAAGGATATCGACTCACAGAGCACAAAAATGTATTTTTTATAAGTTTTGGACTTGTAGTTTTGTTTTTAGAGAATTTTGAATTTTGCAAGTTTCATAGTGTTTAGACGCTTGGTTAACGAGATATGACGATTTAAACATTTTTAAAAGTGATTTTCTCCAAACGTGAATTTTTCAACTCCAATTGAATTGTATGCGAAGGATATCGACTCACAGAGCACAAAAATGTATTTTTTATAAGTTTTGGACTTGTAGTTTTGTTTTTAGAGAATTTTGAATTTTGCAAGTTTCAGAGTGTTTAGACGCTTGGTTAACGAGATATGACGATTTAAACATTTTTAAAAGTGATTTTCTCCAAACGTGAATTTTTCAACTCCAATTGAATTGTATGCGAAGGATATCGACTCACAGAGCACAAAAATGTATTTTTTATAAGTTTTGGACTTGTAGTTTTGTTTTTAGAGAATTTTGAATTTTGCAAGTTTCATAGTGTTTAGACGCTTGGTTAACGAGATATGACGATTTAAACATTTTTAAAAGTGATTTTCTCCAAACGTGAATTTTTCAACTCCAATTGAATTGTATGCGAAGGATATCGACTCACAGAGCACAAAAATGTATTTTTTATAAGTTTTGGACTTGTAGTTTTGTTTTTAGAGAATTTTGAATTTTGCAAGTTTCATAGTGTTTAGACGCTTGGTTAACGAGATATGACGATTTAAACATTTTTAAAAGTGATTTTCTCCAAACGTGAATTTTTCAACTCCAATTGAATTGTATGCGAAGGATATCGACTCACAGAGCACAAAAATGTATTTTTTATAAGTTTTGGACTTGTAGTTTTGTTTTTAGAGAATTTTGAATTTTGAATTTTGCAAGTTTCATAGTGTTTAGACGCTTGGTTAACGAGATATGACGATTTAAACATTTTTAAAAGTGATTTTCTCCAAACGTGAATTTTTCAACTCCAATTGAATTGTATGCGAAGGATATCGACTCACAGAGCACAAAAATGTATTTTTTATAAGTTTTGGACTTGTAGTTTTGTTTTTAGAGAATTTTGAATTTTGCAAGTTTCATAGTGTTTAGACGCTTGGTTAACGAGATATGACGATTTAAACATTTTTAAAAGTGATTTTCTCCAAACGTGAATTTTTCAACTCCAATTGAATTGTATGCGAATTATATCGACTCACAGAGCACAAAAATGTATTTTTTATAAGTTTTGGACTTGTAGTTTTGTTTTTAGAGAATTTTGAATTTTGCAAGTTTCATAGTGTTTAGACGCTTGGTTAACGAGATATGACGATTTAAACATTTTTAAAAGTGATTTTCTCCAAACGTGAATTTTTCAACTCCAATTGAATTGTATGCGAAGGATATCGACTCACAGAGCACAAAAATGTATTTTTTATAAGTTTTGGACTTGTAGTTTTGTTTTTAGAGAATTTTGAATTTTGCAAGTTTCATAGTGTTTAGACGCTTGGTTAACGAGATATGACGATTTAAACATTTTTAAAAGTGATTTTCTCCAAACGTGAATTTTTCAACTCCAATTGAATTGTATGCGAAGGATATCGACTCACAGAGCACAAAAATGTTTTTTTTATAAGTTTTGGACTTGTAGTTTTGTTTTTAGAGAATTTTGAATTTTGCAAGTTTCATAGTGTTTAGACGCTTGGTTAACGAGATATGACGATTTAAACATTTTTAAAAAGTGATTTTCTCCAAACGTGAATTTTTCAACTCCAATTGAATTGTATGCGAAGGATATCGACTCACAGAGCACAAAAATGTATTTTTTATAAGTTTTGGACTTGTAGTTTTGTTTTTAGAGAATTTTGAATTTTGCAAGTTTCATAGTGTTTAGACGCTTGGTTAACGAGATATGACGATTTAAACATTTTTAAAAGTGATTTTCTCCAAACGTGAATTTTTCAACTCCAATTGAATTGTATGCGAAGGATATCGACTCACAGAGCACAAAAATGTTTTTTTTATAAGTTTTGGACTTGTAGTTTTGTTTTTAGAGAATTTTGAATTTTGCAAGTTTCATAGTGTTTAGACGCTTGGTTAACGAGATATGACGATTTAAACATTTTTAAAAAGTGATTTTCTCCAAACGTGAATTTTTCAACTCCAATTGAATTGTATGCGAAGGATATCGACTCACAGAGCACAAAAATGTATTTTTTATAAGTTTTGGACTTGTAGTTTTGTTTTTAGAGAATTTTGAATTTTGCAAGTTTCATAGTGTTTAGACGCTTGGTTAACGAGATATGACGATTTAAACATTTTTAAAAGTGATTTTCTCCAAACGTGAATTTTTCAACTCCAATTGAATTGTATGCGAAGGATATCGACTCACAGAGCACAAAAATGTATTTTTTATAAGTTTTGGACTTGTAGTTTTGTTTTTAGAGAATTTTGAATTTTGCAAGTTTCATAGTGTTTAGACGCTTGGTTAACGAGATATGACGATTTAAACATTTTTAAAAGTGATTTTCTCCAAACGTGAATTTTTCAACTCCAATTGAATTGTATGCGAAGGATATCGACTCACAGAGCACAAAAATGTATTTTTTATAAGTTTTGGACTTGTAGTTTTGTTTTTAGAGAATTTTGAATTTTGTAAGTTTCATAGTGTTTAGACGCTTGGTTAACGAGATATGACGATTTAAACATTTTTAAAAGTGATTTTCTCCAAACGTGAATTTTTCAACTCCAATTGAATTGTATGCGAAGGATATCGACTCACAGAGCACAAAAATGTATTTTTTATAAGTTTTGGACTTGTAGTTTTGTTTTTAGAGAATTTTGAATTTTGCAAGTTTCATAGTGTTTAGACGCTTGGTTAACGAGATATGACGATTTAAACATTTTTAAAAGTGATTTTCTCCAAACGTGAATTTTTCAACTCCAATTGAATTGTATGCGAAGGATATCCACTCACAGAGCACAAAAATGTATTTTTTATAAGTTTTGGACTTGTAGTTTTGTTTTTAGAGAATTTTGAATTTTGCAAGTTTCATATTGTTTAGACGCTTGGTTAACGAGATATGACGATTTAAACATTTTTAAAAGTAATTTTCTCCAAACGTGAATTTTTCAACTCCAATTGAATTGTATGCGAAGGATATCGACTCACAGAGCACAAAAATGTATTTTTTATAAGTTTTGGACTTGTAGTTTTGTTTTTAGAGAATTTTGAATTTTGCAAGTTTCAGAGTGTTTAGACGCTTGGCTAACGAGATATGACGATTTAAACATTTTTAAAAGTGATTTTCTCCAAACGTGAATTTTTCAACTCCAATTGAATTGTATGCGAAGGATATCGACTCACAGAGCACAAAAATGTATTTTTTATAAGTTTTGGACTTGTAGTTTTGTTTTTAGAGAATTTTGAATTTTGCAAGTTTCATAGTGTTTAGACGCTTGGTTAACGAGATATGACGATTTAAACATTTTTAAAAGTGATTTTCTCCAAACGTGAATTTTTCAACTCCAATTGAATTGTATGCGAAGGATATCGACTCACAGAGCACAAAAATGTATTTTTTATAAGTTTTGGACTTGTAGTTTTGTTTTTAGAGAATTTTGAATTTTGCAAGTTTCATAGTGTTTAGACGCTTGGTTAACGAGATATGACGATTTAAACATTTTTAAAAGTGATTTTCTCCAAACGTGAATTTTTCAACTCCAATTGAATTGTATGCGAAGGATATCGACTCACAGAGCACAAAAATGTATTTTTTAAAAGTTTTGGACTTGTAGTTTTGTTTTTAGAGAATTTTGAATTTTGCAAGTTTCATAGTGTAAGCCTCTAAACACTAGTTTTGTTTTTAGAGAATTTTGAATTTTGCAAGTTTCATAGTGTTTAGACGCTTGGCTAACGAGATATGACGATTTAAACATTTTTAAAAGTGATTTTCTCCAAACGTGAATTTTTCAACTCCAATTGAATTGTATGCGAAGGATATCGACTCACAGAGCACAAAAATGTATTTTTTATAAGTTTTGGACTTGTAGTTTTGTTTTTAGAGAATTTTGAATTTTGCAAGTTTCATAGTGTTTAGACGCTTGGTTAACGAGATATGACGATTTAAACATTTTTAAAAGTGATTTTCTCCAAACGTGAATTTTTCAACTCCAATTGAATTGTATGCGAAGGATAATATCGACTCACAGAGCACAAAAATGTATTTTTTATAAGTTTTGGACTTGTAGTTTTGTTTTTAGAGAATTTTGAATTTTGCAAGTTTCATAGTGTTTAGACGCTTTTTTAACGAGATATGACGATTTAAACATTTTTAAAAGTGATTTTCTCCAAACGTGAATTTTTCAACTCCAATTGAATTGTATGCGAAGGATATCGACTCACAGAGCACAAAAATGTATTTTTTATAAGTTTTGGACTTGTAGTTTTGTTTTTAGAGAATTTTGAATTTTGAATTTTGCAAGTTTCATAGTGTTTAGACGCTTAGTTAACGAGATATGACGATTTAAACATTTTTAAAAGTGATTTTCTCCAAACGTGAATTTTTCAACTCCAATTGAATTGTATGCGAAGGATATCGACTCACAGAGCACAAAAATGTATTTTTTATAAGTTTTGGACTTGTAGTTTTGTTTTTAGAGAATTTTGAATTTTGCAAGTTTCATAGTGTTTAGACGCTTGGTTAACGAGATATGACGATTTAAACATTTTTAAAAGTGATTTTCTCCAAACGTGAATTTTTTCAACTCCAATTGAATTGTATGCGAAGGATATCGACTCACAGAGCACAAAAATGTATTTTTTATAAGTTTTGGACTTGTAGTTTTGTTTTTAGAGAATTTTGAATTTTGCAAGTTTCATAGTGTTTAGACGCTTGGTTAACGAGATATGACGATTTAAACATTTTTAAAAGTGATTTTCTCCAAACGTGAATTTTTCAACTCCAATTGAATTGTATGCGAAGGATATCGACTCACAGAGCACAAAAATGTATTTTTTATAAGTTTTGGACTTGTAGTTTTGTTTTTAGAGAATTTTGAATTTTGCAAGTTTCATAGTGTTTAGACGCTTGGTTAACGTGATATGACGATTTAAACATTTTTAAAAGTGATTTTCTCCAAACGTGAATTTTTCAACTCCAATTGAATTGTATGCGAAGGATATCGACTCACAGAGCACAAAAATGTATTTTTTATAAGTTTTGGACTTGTAGTTTTGTTTTTAGAGAATTTTGAATTTTGCAAGTTTCATAGTGTTTAGACGCTTGGTTAACGAGATATGACGATTTAAACATTTTTAAAAGTGATTTTCTCCAAACGTGAATTTTTCAACTCCAATTGAATTGTATGCGAAGGATATCGACTCACTGAGCACAAAAATGTATTTTTTATAAGTTTTGGACTTGTAGTTTTGCTTTTAGAGAATTTTGAATTTTGCAAGTTTCATAGTGTTTAGACGCTTGGTTAACGAGATATGGCGATTTAAACATTTTTAAAAGTGATTTTCTCCAAACGTGAATTTTTCAACTCCAATTGAATTGTATGCGAAGGATATCGACTCACAGAGCACAAAAATGTATTTTTTATAAGTTTTGGACTTGTAGTTTTGTTTTTAGAGAATTTTGAATTTTGCAAGTTTCATAGTGTTTAGACGCTTGGTTAACGAGATATGACGATTTAAACATTTTTAAAAGTGATTTTCTCCAAACGTGAATTTTTCAACTCCAATTGAATTGTATGCGAAGGATATCGACTCACAGAGCACAAAAATGTATTTTTTATAAGTTTTGGACTTGTAGTTTTGTTTTTAGAGAATTTTGAATTTTGCAAGTTTCATAGTGTTTAGACGCTTGGTTAACGAGATATGACGATTTAAACATTTTTAAAAGTGATTTTCTCCAAACGTGAATTTTTCAACTCCAATTGAATTGTATGCGAAGGATATCGACTCACAGAGCACAAAAATGTATTTTTTATAAGTTTTGGACTTGTAGTTTTGTTTTTAGAGAATTTTGAATTTTGCAAGTTTCATAGTGTTTAGACGCTTGGTTAACGAGATATGACGATTTAAACATTTTTAAAAGTGATTTTCTCCAAACGTGAATTTTTCAACTCCAATTGAATTGTATGCGAAGGATATCGACTCACAGAGCACAAAAATGTATTTTTTATAAGTTTTGGACTTGTAGTTTTGTTTTTAGAGAATTTTGAATTTTGCAAGTTTCATAGTGTTTAGACGCTTGGTTAACGAGATATGACGATTTAAACATTTTTAAAAGTGATTTTCTATAAACGTGAATTTTTCAACTCCAATTGAATTGTATGTGAAGGATATCGACTCACAGAGCACAAAAATGTATTTTTTATAAGTTTTGGACTTGTAGTTTTGTTTTTAGAGAATTTTGAATTTTGCAAGTTTCATAGTGTTTAGACGCTTGGTTAACGAGATATGACGATTTAAACATTTTTAAAAGTGATTTTCTATAAACGTGAATTTTTCAACTCCAATTGAATTGTATGCGAAGGATATCGACTCACAGAGCACAAAAATGTATTTTTTTGGACTTGTAGTTTTGTTATTAGAGAATTTTGAATTTTGCAAGTTTCATAGTGTTTAGACGCTTGGTTAACGAGATATGACGATTTAAACATTTTTAAAAGTGATTTTCTCCAAACGTGAATTTTTCAACTCCAATTGAATTGTATGCGAAGGATATCGACTCACAGAGCACAAAAATGTATTTTTTATAAGTTTTGGACTTGTAGTTTTGTTTTTAGAGAATTTTGAATTTTGCAAGTTTCATAGTGTTTAGACGCTTGGTTAACGAGATATGACGATTTAAACATTTTTAAAAGTGATTTTCTCCAAACGTGAATTTTTCAACTCCAATTGAATTGTATGCGAAGGATATCGACTCACAGAGCACAAAAATGTATTTTTTATAAGTTTTGGACTTGTAGTTTTGTTTTTAGAGAATTTTGAATTTTGCAAGTTTCATAGTGTTTAGACGCTTGGTTAACGAGATATGACGATTTAAACATTTTTAAAAGTGATTTTCTCCAAACGTGAATTTTTCAACTCCAATTGAATTGTATGCGAAGGATATCGACTCACAGAGCACAAAAATGTATTTTTTATAAGTTTTGGACTTGTAGTTTTGTTTTTAGAGAATTTTGAATTTTGCAAGTTTCATAGTGTTTAGACGCTTGGTTAACGAGATATGACGATTTAAACATTTTTAAAAGTGATTTTCTCCAAACGTGAATTTTTCAACTCCAATTGAATTGTATGCGAAGGATATCGACTCACAGAGCACAAAAATGTATTTTTTATAAGTTTTGGACTTGTAGTTTTGTTTTTAGAGAATTTTGAATTTTGCAAGTTTCATAGTGTTTAGACGCTTGGTTAACGAGATATGACGATTTAAACATTTTTAAAAGTGATTTTCTCCAAACGTGAATTTTTCAACTCCAATTGAATTGTATGCGAAGGATATCGACTCACAGAGCACAAAAATGTATTTTTTATAAGTTTTGGACTTGTAGTTTTGTTTTTAGAGAATTTTGAATTTTGCAAGTTTCATAGTGTTTAGACGCTTGGTTAACGAGATATGACGATTTAAACATTTTTAAAAGTGATTTTCTCCAAACGTGAATTTTTCAACTCCAATTGAATTGTATGCGAAGGATATCGACTCACAGAGCACAAAAATGTATTTTTTATAAGTTTTGGACTTGTAGTTTTGTTTTTAGAGAATTTTGAATTTTGCAAGTTTCATAGTGTTTAGACGCTTGGTTAACGAGATATGACGATTTAAACATTTTTAAAAGTGATTTTCTCCAAACGTGAATTTTTCAACTCCAATTGAATTGTATGCGAAGGATATCGACTCACAGAGCACAAAAATGTATTTTTTATAAGTTTTGGACTTGTAGTTTTGTTTTTAGAGAATTTTGAATTTTGCAAGTTTCATAGTGTTTAGACGCTTGGTTAACGAGATATGACGATTTAAACATTTTTAAAAGTGATTTTCTCCAAACGTGAATTTTTCAACTCCAATTGAATTGTATGCGAAGGATATCGACTCACAGAGCACAAAAATGTATTTTTTATAAGTTTTGGACTTGTAGTTTTGTTTTTAGAGAATTTTGAATTTTGCAAGTTTCATAGTGTTTAGACGCTTGGTTAACGAGATATGACGATTTAAACATTTTTAAAAGTGATTTTCTCCAAACGTGAATTTTTCTACTCCAATTGAATTGTATGCGAAGGATATCGACTCACAGAGCACAAAAATGTATTTTTTATAAGTTTTGGACTTGTAGTTTTGTTTTTAGAGAATTTTGAATTTTGCAAGTTTCATAGTGTTTAGACGCTTGGTTAACGAGATATAACGATTTAAACATTTTTAAAAGTGATTTTCTCCAAACGTGAATTTTTCAACTCCAATTGAATTGTATGCGAAGGATATCGACTCACAGAGCACAAAAATGTATTTTTTATAATTTTTGGAATGTATTTTTTATAATTTTTGGACTTGTAGTTTTGTTTTTAGAGAATTTTGAATTTTGCAAGTTTCATAGTGTTTAGACGCTTGGTTAACGAGATATGACGATTTAAACAA
>NC_079136.1:125066612-125150612 GCF_945859705.1 Episyrphus balteatus
AATTGGAGTTGAAAAATTCACGTTTTGAGAAAATCACTTTTAAAAATGTTTAAATCGTCATATCTCGTTAACCAAGCGTCTAAACACTATGAAACTGGCAAAATTCAAAATTCTCTAAAAACAAAACTACAAGTCCAAAACTTATAAAAAATACATTTTTGTGCTCTGTGAGTCGATATCCTTCGCATACAATTCAATTGGAGTTGAAAAATTCACGTTTGGAGAAAATCACTTTTAAAAATGTTTAAATCGTCATATCTCGTTAACCAAGCGTCTAAACACTATGAAACTTGCAAAATTCAAAATTCTCTAAAAACAAAACTACAAGTCCAAAACTTATAAAAAATACATTTTTGTGCTCTGTGAGTCGATATCCTTCGCATACAATTCAAATGGAGTTGAAAAATTCACGTTTGGAGAAAATCACTTTTAAAAATGTTTAAATCGCCATATCTCGTAAACCAAGCGTCTAAACACTATGAATCTTGCAAAATTCAAAATTCTCTAAAAGCAAAACTACAAGTCCAAAACTTATAAAAAATACATTTTTGTGCTCTGTGAGTCGATATCCTTCGCATACAATTCAATTGGAGTTGAAAAATTCACGTTTGGAGAAAATCACTTTTAAAAATGTTTAAATCGTCATATCTCGTTAACCAAGCGTCTAAACACTATGAAACTTGCAAAATTCAAAATTCTCTAAAAACAAAACTACAAGTCCAAAACTTATAAAAAATAACATTTTTGTGCTCTGTGAGTCGATATCCTTCGCATACAATTCAATTTGGAGTTGAAAAATTCACGTTTGGAGAAAATCACTTTTAAAAATGTTTAAATCGTCATATCTCGTTAACCAAGCGTCTAAACACTATGAAACTTGCAAAATTCAAAATTCTCTAAAAACAAAACTACAAGTCCAAAACTTATAAAAAATACATTTTTGTGCTCTGTGAGTCGATATCCTTCGCATACAATTCAATTGGAGTTGAAAAATTCACGTTTGGAGAAAATCACTTTTAAAAATGTTTAAATCCTCATATCTCGATAACCAAGCGTCTAAACACTATGAAACTTGCAAAATTCAAAATTCTCTAAAAACAAAACTACAAGTCCAAAACTTATAAAAAATACATTTTTGTGCTCTGTGAGTCGATATCCTTCGCATACAATTCAATTGGAGTTGAAAAATTCACGTTTGGAGAAAGTCACTTTTAAAAATGTTTAAATCCTCATATCTCGATAACCAAGCGTCTAAACACTATGAAACTTGCAAAATTCAAAATTCTCTAAAAACAAAACTACAAGTCCAAAACTTATAAAAAATACATTTTTGTGCTCTGTGAGTCGATATCCTTCGCATACAATTCAATTGGAGTTGAAAAATTCACGTTTGGAGAAAATCACTTTTAAAAATGTTTAAATCGTCATATCTCGTTAACCAAGCGTCTAAACACTATGAAACTTGCAAAATTCAAAATTCTCTAAAAACAAAACTACAAGTCCAAAACTTATAAAAAATACATTTTTGTGCTCTGTGAGTCGATATCCTTCGCATACAATTCAATTGGAGTTGAAAAATTCACGTTTGGAGAAAATCACTTTTAAAAATGTTTAAATCGTCATATCTCGTTAACCAAGCGTCTAAACACTATGAAACTTGCAAAATTCAAAATTCTCTAAAAACAAAACTACAAGTCCAAAACTTATAAAAAATACATTTTTGTGCTCTGTGAGTCGATATCCTTCGCATACAATTCAATTGGAGTTGAAAAATTCACGTTTGGAGAAAATCACTTTTAAAAATGTTTAAATCGTCATATCTCGTTAACCAAGCGTCTAAACACTATGAAACTTGCAAAATTCAAAATTCTCTAAAAACAAAACTACAAGTCCAAAACTTATAAAAAATACATTTTTGTGCTCTGTGAGTCGATATCCTTCGCATACAATTCAATTGGAGTTGAAAAATTCACGTTTGGAGAAAATCACTTTTAAAAATGTTTAAATCCTCATATCTCGATAACCAAGCGTCTAAACACTATGAAACTTGCAAAATTCAAAATTCTCTAAAAACAAAACTACAAGTCCAAAACTTATAAAAAATACATTTTTGTGCTCTGTGAGTCGATATCCTTCGCATACAATTCAATTGGAGTTGAAAAATTCACGTTTGGAGAAAATCACTTTTAAAAATGTTTAAATCGTCATATCTCGTTAACCAAGCGTCTAAACACTATGAAACTTGCAAAATTCAAAATTCTCTAAAAACAAAACTACAAGTCCAAAACTTATAAAAAATACATTTTTGTGCTCTGTGAGTCGATATCCTTCGCATACAATTCAATTGGAGTTGAAAAATTCCCGTTTGGAGAAAATCACTTTTAAAAATGTTTAAATCCTCATATCTCGATAACCAAGCGTCTAAACACTATGAAACTTGCAAAATTCAAAATTCTCTAAAAACAAAACTACAAGTCCAAAACTTATAAAAAATACATTTTTGTGCTCTGTGAGTCGATATCCTTCGCATACAATTCAATTGGAGTTGAAAAATTCACGTTTGGAGAAAATCACTTTTAAAAATGTTTAAATCGTCATATCTCGTTAACCAAGCGTCTAAACACTATGAAACTTGCAAAATTCAAAATTCTCTAAAAACAAAACTACAAGTCCAAAACTTATAAAAAATACATTTTTGTGCTCTGTGAGTCGATATCCTTCGCATACAATTCAATTGGAGTTGAAAAATTCACGTTTGGAGAAAATCACTTTTAAAAATGTTTAAATCGTCATATCTCGTTAACCAAGCGTCTAAACACTATGAAACTTGCAAAATTCAAAATTCTCTAAAAACAAAACTACAAGTCCAAAACTTATAAAAAATACATTTTTGTGCTCTGTGAGTCGATATCCTTCGCATACAATTCAATTGGAGTTGAAAAATTCACGTTTGGAGAAAATCACTTTTAAAAATGTTTAAATCCTCATATCTCGATAACCAAGCGTCTAAACACTATGAAACTTGCAAAATTCAAAATTCTCTAAAAACAAAACTACAAGTCCAAAACTTATAAAAAATACATTTTTGTGCTCTGTGAGTCGATATCCTTCGCATACAATTCAATTGGAGTTGAAAAATTCACGTTTGGAGAAAATCACTTTTAAAAATGTTTAAATCGTCATATCTCGTTAACCAAGCGTCTAAACACTATGAAACTTGCAAAATTCAAAATTCTCTAAAAACAAAACTACAAGTCCAAAACTTATAAAAAATACATTTTTGTGCTCTGTGAGTCGATATCCTTCGCATACAATTCAATTGGAGTTGAAAAATTCACGTTTGGAGAAAATCACTTTTAAAAATGTTTAAATCCTCATATCTCGATAAATAAGCGTCTAAACACTATGAAACTTGCAAAATTCAAAATTCTCTAAAAACAAAACTACAAGTCCAAAACTTATAAAAAATACATTTTTGTGCTCTGTGAGTCGATATCCTTCGCATACAATTCAATTGGAGTTGAAAAATTCACGTTTGGAGAAAATCACTTTTAAAAATGTTTAAATCCTCATATCTCGATAACCAAGCGTCTAAACACTATGAAACTTGCAAAATTCAAAATTCTCTAAAAACAAAACTACAAGTCCAAAACTTATAAAAAATACATTTTTGTGCTCTGTGAGTCGATATCCTTCGCATACAATTCAATTGGAGTTGAAAAATTCACGTTTGGAGAAAATCACTTTTAAAAATGTTTAAATCGTCATATCTCGTTAACCAAGCGTCTAAACACTATGAAACTTGCAAAATTCAAAATTCTCTAAAAACAAAACTACAAGTCCAAAACTTATAAAAAATACATTTTTGTGCTCTGTGAGTCGATATCCTTCGCATACAATTCAATTGGAGTTGAAAAATTCACGTTTGGAGAAAATCACTTTTAAAAATGTTTAAATCCTCATATCTCGATAACCAAGCGTCTAAACACTATGAAACTTGCAAAATTCAAAATTCTCTAAAAACAAAACTACAAGTCCAAAACTTATAAAAAATACATTTTTGTGCTCTGTGAGTCGATATCCTTCGCATACAATTCAATTGGAGTTGAAAAATTCACGTTTGGAGAAAATCACTTTTAAAAATGTTTAAATCGTCATATCTCGTTAACCAAGCGTCTAAACACTATGAAACTTGCAAAATTCAAAATTCTCTAAAAACAAAACTACAAGTCCAAAACTTATAAAAAATACATTTTTGTGCTCTGTGAGTCGATATCCTTCGCATACAATTCAATTGGAGTTGAAAAATTCACGTTTGGAGAAAATCACTTTTAAAAATGTTTAAATCCTCATATCTCGATAACCAAGCGTCTAAACACTATGAAACTTGCAAAATTCAAAATTCTCTAAAAACAAAACTACAAGTCCAAAACTTATAAAAAATACATTTTTGTGCTCTGTGAGTCGATATCCTTCGCATACAATTCAATTGGAGTTGAAAAATTCACGTTTGGAGAAAATCACTTTTAAAAATGTTTAAATCCTCATATCTCGATAACCAAGCGTCTAAACACTATGAAACTTGCAAAATTCAAAATTCTCTAAAAACAAAACTACAAGTCCAAAACTTATAAAAAATACATTTTTGTGCTCTGTGAGTCGATATCCTTCGCATACAATTCAATTGGAGTTGAAAAATTCACGTTTGGAGAAAATCACTTTTAAAAATGTTTAAATCGTCATATCTCGTTAACCAAGCGTCTAAACACTATGAAACTTGCAAAATTCAAAATTCTCTAAAAACAAAACTACAAGTCCAAAACTTATAAAAAATACATTTTTGTGCTCTGTGAGTCGATATCCTTCGCATACAATTCAATTGGAGTTGAAAAATTCACGTTTGGAGAAAATCACTTTTAAAAATGTTTAAATCGTCATATCTCGTTAACCAAGCGTCTAAACACTATGAAACTTGCAAAATTCAAAATTCTCTAAAAACAAAACTACAAGTCCAAAACTTATAAAAAATACATTTTTGTGCTCTGTGAGTCGATATCCTTCGCATACAATTCAATTGGAGTTGAAAAATTCACGTTTGGAGAAAATCACTTTTAAAAATGTTTAAATCCTCATATCTCGTTAACCAAGCGTCTAAACACTATGAAACTTGCAAAATTCAAAATTCTCTAAAAACAAAACTACAAGTCCAAAACTTATAAAAAATACATTTTTGTGCTCTGTGAGTCGATATCCTTCGCATACAATTCAATTGGAGTTGAAAAATTCACGTTTGGAGAAAATCACTTTTAAAAATGTTTAAATCCTCATATCTCGATAACCAAGCGTCTAAACACTATGAAACTTGCAAAATTCAAAATTCTCTAAAAACAAAACTACAAGTCCAAAACTTATAAAAAATACATTTTTGTGCTCTGTGAGTCGATATCCTTCGCATACAATTCAATTGGAGTTGAAAAATTCACGTTTGGAGAAAATCACTTTTAAAAATGTTTAAATCGTCATATCTCGTTAACCAAGCGTCTAAACACTATGAAACTTGCAAAATTCAAAATTCTCTAAAAACAAAACTACAAGTCCAAAACTTATAAAAAATACATTTTTGTGCTCTGTGAGTCGATATCCTTCGCATACAATTCAATTGGAGTTGAAAAATTCACGTTTGGAGAAAATCACTTTTAAAAATGTTTAAATCGTCATATCTCGTTAACCAAGCGTCTAAACACTATGAAACTTGCAAAATTCAAAATTCTCTAAAAACAAAACTACAAGTCCAAAACTTATAAAAAATACATTTTTGTGCTCTGTGAGTCGATATCCTTCGCATACAATTCAATTGGAGTTGAAAAATTCACGTTTGGAGAAAATCACTTTTAAAAATGTTTAAATCCTCATATCTCGATAACCAAGCGTCTAAACACTATGAAACTTGCAAAATTCAAAATTCTCTAAAAACAAAACTACAAGTCCAAAACTTATAAAAAATACATTTTTGTGCTCTGTGAGTCGATATCCTTCGCATACAATTCAATTGGAGTTGAAAAATTCACGTTTGGAGAAAATCACTTTTAAAAATGTTTAAATCCTCATATCTCGATAACCAAGCGTCTAAACACTATGAAACTTGCAAAATTCAAAATTCTCTAAAAACAAAACTACAAGTCCAAAACTTATAAAAAATACATTTTTGTGCTCTGTGAGTCGATATCCTTCGCATACAATTCAATTGGAGTTGAAAAATTCACGTTTGGAGAAAATCACTTTTAAAAATGTTTAAATCGTCATATCTCGTTAACCAAGCGTCTAAACACTATGAAACTTGCAAAATTCAAAATTCTCTAAAAACAAAACTACAAGTCCAAAACTTATAAAAAATACATTTTTGTGCTCTGTGAGTCGATATCCTTCGCATACAATTCAATTGGAGTTGAAAAATTCACGTTTGGAGAAAATCACTTTTAAAAATGTTTAAATCGTCATATCTCGTTAACCAAGCGTCTAAACACTATGAAACTTGCAAAATTCAAAATTCTCTAAAAACAAAACTACAAGTCCAAAACTTATAAAAAATACATTTTTGTGCTCTGTGAGTCGATATCCTTCGCATACAATTCAATTGGAGTTGAAAAATTCACGTTTGGAGAAAATCACTTTTAAAAATGTTTAAATCGTCATATCTCGTTAACCAAGCGTCTAAACACTATGAAACTTGCAAAATTCAAAATTCTCTAAAAACAAAACTACAAGTCCAAAACTTATAAAAAATACATTTTTGTGCTCTGTGAGTCGATATCCTTCGCATACAATTCAATTGGAGTTGAAAAATTCACGTTTGGAGAAAATCACTTTTAAAAATGTTTAAATCCTCATATCTCGATAACCAAGCGTCTAAACACTATGAAACTTGCAAAATTCAAAATTCTCTAAAAACAAAACTACAAGTCCAAAACTTATAAAAAATACATTTTTGTGCTCTGTGAGTCGATATCCTTCGCATACAATTCAATTGGAGTTGAAAAATTCACGTTTGGAGAAAATCACTTTTAAAAATGTTTAAATCGTCATATCTCGTTAACCAAGCGCCTAAACACTATGAAACTTGCAAAATTCAAAATTCTCTAAAAACAAAACTACAAGTCCAAAACTTATAAAAAATACATTTTTGTGCTCTGTGAGTCGATATCCTTCGCATACAATTCAATTGGAGTTGAAAAATTCACGTTTGGAGAAAATCACTTTTAAAAATGTTTAAATCGTCATATCTCGTTAACCAAGCGTCTAAACACTATGAAACTTGCAAAATTCAAAATTCTCTAAAAACAAAACTACAAGTCCAAAACTTATAAAAAATACATTTTTGTGCTCTGTGAGTCGATATCCTTCGCATACAATTCAATTGGAGTTGAAAAATTCACGTTTGGAGAAAATCACTTTTAAAAATGTTTAAATCGTCATATCTCGATAACCAAGCGTCTAAACACTATGAAACTTGCAAAATTCAAAATTCTCTAAAAACAAAACTACAAGTCCAAAACTTATAAAAAATACATTTTTGTGCTCTGTGAGTCGATATCCTTCGCATACAATTCAATTGGAGTTGAAAAATTCACGTTTGGAGAAAATCACTTTTAAAAATGTTTAAATCCTCATATCTCGATAACCAAGCGTCTAAACACTATGAAACTTGCAAAATTCAAAATTCTCTAAAAACAAAACTACAAGTCCAAAACTTATAAAAAATACATTTTTGTGCTCTGTGAGTCGATATCCTTCGCATACAATTCAATTGGAGTTGAAAAATTCACGTTTGGAGAAAATCACTTTTAAAAATGTTTAAATCGTCATATCTCGTTAACCAAGCGCCTAAACACTATGAAACTTGCAAAATTCAAAATTCTCTAAAAACAAAACTACAAGTCCAAAACTTATAAAAAATACATTTTTGTGCTCTGTGAGTCGATATCCTTCGCATACAATTCAATTGGAGTTGAAAAATTCACGTTTGGAGAAAATCACTTTTAAAAATGTTTAAATCGTCATATCTCGTTAACCAAGCGTCTAAACACTATGAAACTTGCAAAATTCAAAATTCTCTAAAAACAAAACTACAAGTCCAAAACTTATAAAAAATACATTTTTGTGCTCTGTGAGTCGATATCCTTCGCATACAATTCAATTGGAGTTGAAAAATTCACGTTTGGAGAAAATCACTTTTAAAAATGTTTAAATCGTCATATCTCGTTAACCAAGCGTCTAAACACTATGAAACTTGCAAAATTCAAAATTCTCTAAAAACAAAACTACAAGTCCAAAACTTATAAAAAATACATTTTTGTGCTCTGTGAGTCGATATCCTTCGCATACAATTCAATTGGAGTTGAAAAATTCACGTTTGGAGAAAATCACTTTTAAAAATGTTTAAATCCTCATATCTCGATAACCAAGCGTCTAAACACTATGAAACTTACAAAATTCAAAATTCTCTAAAAACAAAACTACAAGTCCAAAACTTATAAAAAATACATTTTTGTGCTCTGTGAGTCGATATCCTTCGCATACAATTCAATTGGAGTTGAAAAATTCACGTTTGGAGAAAATCACTTTTAAAAATGTTTAAATCGTCATATCTCGTTAACCAAGCGTCTAAACACTATGAAACTTGCAAAATTCAAAATTCTCTAAAAACAAAACTACAAGTCCAAAACTTATAAAAAATACATTTTTGTGCTCTGTGAGTCGATATCCTTCGCATACAATTCAATTGGAGTTGAAAAATTCACGTTTGGAGAAAATCACTTTTAAAAATGTTTAAATCCTCATATCTCGATAACCAAGCGTCTAAACACTATGAAACTTGCAAAATTCAAAATTCTCTAAAAACAAAACTACAAGTCCAAAACTTATAAAAAATACATTTTTGTGCTCTGTGAGTCGATATCCTTCGCATACAATTCAATTGGAGTTGAAAAATTCACGTTTGGAGAAAATCACTTTTAAAAATGTTTAAATCGTCATATCTCGTTAACCAAGCGTCTAAACACTATGAAACTTGCAAAATTCAAAATTCTCTAAAAACAAAACTACAAGTCCAAAACTTATAAAAAATACATTTTTGTGCTCTGTGAGTCGATATCCTTCGCATACAATTCAATTGGAGTTGAAAAATTCACGTTTGGAGAAAATCACTTTTAAAAATGTTTAAATCCTCATATCTCGATAACCAAGCGTCTAAACACTATGAAACTTGCAAAATTCAAAATTCTCTAAAAACAAAACTACAAGTCCAAAACTTATAAAAAATACATTTTTGTGCTCTGTGAGTCGATATCCTTCGCATACAATTCAATTGGAGTTGAAAAATTCACGTTTGGAGAAAATCACTTTTAAAAATGTTTAAATCGTCATATCTCGTTAACCAAGCGTCTAAACACTATGAAACTTGCAAAATTCAAAATTCTCTAAAAACAAAACTACAAGTCCAAAACTTATAAAAAATACATTTTTGTGCTCTGTGAGTCGATATCCTTCGCATACAATTCAATTGGAGTTGAAAAATTCACGTTTGGAGAAAATCACTTTTAAAAATGTTTAAATCGTCATATCTCGTTAACCAAGCGTCTAAACACTATGAAACTTGCAAAATTCAAAATTCTCTAAAAACAAAACTACAAGTCCAAAACTTATAAAAAATACATTTTTGTGCTCTGTGAGTCGATATCCTTCGCATACAATTCAATTGGAGTTGAAAAATTCACGTTTGGAGAAAATCACTTTTAAAAATGTTTAAATCCTCATATCTCGATAACCAAGCGTCTAAACACTATGAAACTTGCAAAATTCAAAATTCTCTAAAAACAAAACTACAAGTCCAAAACTTATAAAAAATACATTTTTGTGCTCTGTGAGTCGATATCCTTCGCATACAATTCAATTGGAGTTGAAAAATTCACGTTTGGAGAAAATCACTTTTAAAAATGTTTAAATCGTCATATCTCGTTAACCAAGCGTCTAAACACTATGAAACTTGCAAAATTCAAAATTCTCTAAAAACAAAACTACAAGTCCAAAACTTATAAAAAATACATTTTTGTGCTCTGTGAGTCGATATCCTTCGCATACAATTCAATTGGAGTTGAAAAATTCACGTTTGGAGAAAATCACTTTTAAAAATGTTTAAATCCTCATATCTCGATAACCAAGCGTCTAAACACTATGAAACTTGCAAAATTCAAAATTCTCTAAAAACAAAACTACAAGTCCAAAACTTATAAAAAATACATTTTTGTGCTCTGTGAGTCGATATCCTTCGCATACAATTCAATTGGAGTTGAAAAATTCACGTTTGGAGAAAATCACTTTTAAAAATGTTTAAATCCTCATATCTCGATAACCGAGCGTCTAAACACTATGAAACTTGCAAAATTCAAAATTCTCTAAAAACAAAACTACAAGTCCAAAACTTATAAAAAATACATTTTTGTGCTCTGTGAGTCGATATCCTTCGCATACAATTCAATTGGAGTTGAAAAATTCACGTTTGGAGAAAATCACTTTTAAAAATGTTTAAATCGTCATATCTCGTTAACCAAGCGTCTAAACACTATGAAACTTGCAAAATTCAAAATTCTCTAAAAACAAAACTACAAGTCCAAAACTTATAAAAAATACATTTTTGTGCTCTGTGAGTCGATATCCTTCGCATACAATTCAATTGGAGTTGAAAAATTCACGTTTGGAGAAAATCACTTTTAAAAATGTTTAAATCGTCATATCTCGTTAACCAAGCGTCTAAACACTATGAAACTTGCAAAATTCAAAATTCTCTAAAAACAAAACTACAAGTCCAAAACTTATAAAAAATACATTTTTGTGCTCTGTGAGTCGATATCCTTCGCATACAATTCAATTGGAGTTGAAAAATTCACGTTTGGAGAAAATCACTTTTAAAAATGTTTAAATCGTCATATCTCGTTAACCAAGCGTCTAAACACTATGAAACTTGCAAAATTCAAAATTCTCTAAAAACAAAACTACAAGTCCAAAACTTATAAAAAATACATTTTTGTGCTCTGTGAGTCGATATCCTTCGCATACAATTCAATTGGAGTTGAAAAATTCACGTTTGGAGAAAATCACTTTTAAAAATGTTTAAATCGTCATATCTCGTTAACCAAGCGTCTAAACACTATGAAACTTGCAAAATTCAAAATTCTCTAAAAACAAAACTACAAGTCCAAAACTTATAAAAAATACATTTTTGTGCTCTGTGAGTCGATATCCTTCGCATACAATTCAATTGGAGTTGAAAAATTCACGTTTGGAGAAAATCACTTTTAAAAATGTTTAAATCCTCATATCTCGATAACCAAGCGTCTAAACACTATGAAACTTGCAAAATTCAAAATTCTCTAAAAACAAAACTACAAGTCCAAAACTTATAAAAAATACATTTTTGTGCTCTGTGAGTCGATATCCTTCGCATACAATTCAATTGGAGTTGAAAAATTCACGTTTGGAGAAAATCACTTTTAAAAATGTTTAAATCCTCATATCTCGATAACCAAGCGTCTAAACACTATGAAACTTGCAAAATTCAAAATTCTCTAAAAACAAAACTACAAGTCCAAAACTTATAAAAAATACATTTTTGTGCTCTGTGAGTCGATATCCTTCGCATACAATTCAAATGGAGTTGAAAAATTCACGTTTGGAGAAAATCACTTTTAAAATGTTTAAATCGCCATATCTCGTTAACCAAGCGTCTAAACACTATGAAACTTGCAAAATTCAAAATTCTCTAAAAGCAAAACTACAAGTCCAAAACTTATAAAAAATACATTTTTGTGCTCTGTGAGTCGATATCCTTCGCATACAATTCAATTGGAGTTGAAAAATTCACGTTTGGAGAAAATCACTTTTAAAAATGTTTAAATCGTCATATCTCGTTAACCAAGCGTCTAAACACTATGAAACTTGCAAAATTCAAAATTCTCTAAAAACAAAACTACAAGTCCAAAACTTATAAAAAATACATTTTTGTGCTCTGTGAGTCGATATCCTTCGCATACAATTCAATTGGAGTTGAAAAATTCACGTTTGGAGAAAATCACTTTTAAAAATGTTTAAATCGTCATATCTCGTTAACCAAGCGTCTAAACACTATGAAACTTGCAAAATTCAAAATTCTCTAAAAACAAAACTACAAGTCCAAAACTTATAAAAAATACATTTTTGTGCTCTGTGAGTCGATATCCTTCGCATACAATTCAATTGGAGTTGAAAAATTCACGTTTGGAGAAAATCACTTTTAAAAATGTTTAAATCCTCATATCTCGATAACCAAGCGTCTAAACACTATGAAACTTGCAAAATTCAAAATTCTCTAAAAACAAAACTACAAGTCCAAAACTTATAAAAAATACATTTTTGTGCTCTGTGAGTCGATATCCTTCGCATACAATTCAATTGGAGTTGAAAAATTCACGTTTGGAGAAAATCACTTTTAAAAATGTTTAAATCGTCATATCTCGTTAACCAAGCGTCTAAACACTATGAAACTTGCAAAATTCAAAATTCTCTAAAAACAAAACTACAAGTCCAAAACTTATAAAAAATACATTTTTGTGCTCTGTGAGTCGATATCCTTCGCATACAATTCAATTGGAGTTGAAAAATTCATGTTTGGAGAAAATCACTTTTAAAAATGTTTAAATCGTCATATCTCGTTAACCAAGCGTCTAAACACTATGAAACTTGCAAAATTCAAAATTCTCTAAAAACAAAACTACAAGTCCAAAACTTATAAAAAATACATTTTTGTGCTCTGTGAGTCGATATCCTTCGCATACAATTCAATTGGAGTTGAAAAATTCACGTTTGGAGAAAATCACTTTTAAAAATGTTTAAATCGTCATATCTCGTTAACCAAGCGTCTAAACACTATGAAACTTGCAAAATTCAAAATTCTCTAAAAACAAAACTACAAGTCCAAAACTTATAAAAAATACATTTTTGTGCTCTGTGAGTCGATATCCTTCGCATACAATTCAATTGGAGTTGAAAAATTCACGTTTGGAGAAAATCACTTTTAAAAATGTTTAAATCCTCATATCTCGATAACCAAGCGTCTAAACACTATGAAACTTGCAAAATTCAAAATTCTCTAAAAACAAAACTACAAGTCCAAAACTTATAAAAAATACATTTTTGTGCTCTGTGAGTCGATATCCTTCGCATACAATTCAATTGGAGTTGAAAAATTCACGTTTGGAGAAAATCACTTTTAAAAATGTTTAAATCGTCATATCTCGTTAACCAAGCGTCTAAACACTATGAAACTTGCAAAATTCAAAATTCTCTAAAAACAAAACTACAAGTCCAAAACTTATAAAAAATACATTTTTGTGCTCTGTGAGTCGATATCCTTCGCATACAATTCAATTGGAGTTGAAAAATTCACGTTTGGAGAAAATCACTTTTAAAAATGTTTAAATCCTCATATCTCGATAACCAAGCGTCTAAACACTATGAAACTTGCAAAATTCAAAATTCTCTAAAAACAAAACTACAAGTCCAAAACTTATAAAAAATACATTTTTGTGCTCTGTGAGTCGATATCCTTTGCATACAATTCAATTGGAGTTGAAAAATTCACGTTTGGAGAAAATCACTTTTAAAAATGTTTAAATCGTCATATCTCGTTAACCAAGCGTCTAAACACTATGAAACTTGCAAAATTCAAAATTCTCTAAAAACAAAACTACAAGTCCAAAACTTATAAAAAATACATTTTTGTGCTCTGTGAGTCGATATCCTTCGCATACAATTCAATTGGAGTTGAAAAATTCACGTTTGGAAAAAATCACTTTTAAAAATGTTTAAATCCTCATATCTCGATAACCAAGCGTCTAAACACTATGAAACTTGCAAAATTCAAAATTCTCTAAAAACAAAACTACAAGTCCAAAACTTATAAAAAATACATTTTTGTGCTCTGTGAGTCGATATCCTTCGCATACAATTCAATTGGAGTTGAAAAATTCACGTTTGGAGAAAATCACTTTTAAAAATGTTTAAATCGTCATATCTCGTTAACCAAGCGTCTAAACACTATGAAACTTGCAAAATTCAAAATTCTCTAAAAACAAAACTACAAGTCCAAAACTTATAAAAAATACATTTTTGTGCTCTGTGAGTCGATATCCTTCGCATACAATTCAATTGGAGTTGAAAAATTCACGTTTGGAGAAAATCACTTTTAAAAATGTTTAAATCGTCATATCTCGTTAACCAAGCGTCTAAACACTATGAAACTTGCAAAATTCAAAATTCTCTAAAAACAAAACTACAAGTCCAAAACTTATAAAAAATACATTTTTGTGCTCTGTGAGTCGATATCCTTCGCATACAATTCAATTGGAGTTGAAAAATTCACGTTTGGAGAAAATCACTTTTAAAAATGTTTAAATCCTCATATCTCGATAACCAAGCGTCTAAACACTATGAAACTTGCAAAATTCAAAATTCTCTAAAAACAAAACTACAAGTCCAAAACTTATAAAAAATACATTTTTGTGCTCTGTGAGTCGATATCCTTCGCATACAATTCAATTGGAGTTGAAAAATTCACGTTTGGAGAAAATCACTTTTAAAAATGTTTAAATCCTCATATCTCGATAACCAAGCGTCTAAACACTATGAAACTTGCAAAATTCAAAATTCTCTAAAAACAAAACTACAAGTCCAAAACTTATAAAAAATACATTTTTGTGCTCTGTGAGTCGATATCCTTCGCATACAATTCAATTGGAGTTGAAAAATTCACGTTTGGAGAAAATCACTTTTAAAAATGTTTAAATCGTCATATCTCGTTAACCAAGCGTCTAAACACTATGAAACTTGCAAAATTCAAAATTCTCTAAAAACAAAACTACAAGTCCAAAACTTATAAAAAATACATTTTTGTGCTCTGTGAGTCGATATCCTTCGCATACAATTCAATTGGAGTTGAAAAATTCACGTTTGGAGAAAATCACTTTTAAAAATGTTTAAATCCTCATATCTCGATAACCAAGCGTCTAAACACTATGAAACTTGCAAAATTCAAAATTCTCTAAAAACAAAACTACAAGTCCAAAACTTATAAAAAATACATTTTTGTGCTCTGTGAGTCGATATCCTTCGCATACAATTCAATTGGAGTTGAAAAATTCACGTTTGGAGAAAATCACTTTTAAAAATGTTTAAATCCTCATATCTCGATAACCAAGCGTCTAAACACTATGAAACTTGCAAAATTCAAAATTCTCTAAAAACAAAACTACAAGTCCAAAACTTATAAAAAATACATTTTTGTGCTCTGTGAGTCGATATCCTTCGCATACAATTCAATTGGAGTTGAAAAATTCACGTTTGGAGAAAATCACTTTTAAAAATGTTTAAATCGTCATATCTCGTTAACCAAGCGTCTAAACACTATGAAACTTGCAAAATTCAAAATTCTCTAAAAACAAAACTACAAGTCCAAAACTTATAAAAAATACATTTTTGTGCTCTGTGAGTCGATATCCTTCGCATACAATTCAATTGGAGTTGAAAAATTCACGTTTGGAGAAAATCACTTTTAAAAATGTTTAAATCGTCATATCTCGTTAACCAAGCGTCTAAACACTATGAAACTTGCAAAATTCAAAATTCTCTAAAAACAAAACTACAAGTCCAAAACTTATAAAAAATACATTTTTGTGCTCTGTGAGTCGATATCCTTCGCATACAATTCAATTGGAGTTGAAAAATTCACGTTTGGAGAAAATCACTTTTAAAAATGTTTAAATCCTCATATCTCGATAACCAAGCGTCTAAACACTATGAAACTTGCAAAATTCAAAATTCTCTAAAAACAAAACTACAAGTCCAAAACTTATAAAAAATACATTTTTGTGCTCTGTGAGTCGATATCCTTCGCATACAATTCAATTGGAGTTGAAAAATTCACGTTTGGAGAAAATCACTTTTAAAAATGTTTAAATCGTCATATCTCGTTAACCAAGCGTCTAAACACTATGAAACTTGCAAAATTCAAAATTCTCTAAAAACAAAACTACAAGTCCAAAACTTATAAAAAATACATTTTTGTGCTCTGTGAGTCGATATCCTTCGCATACAATTCAATTGGAGTTGAAAAATTCACGTTTGGAGAAAATCACTTTTAAAAATGTTTAAATCGTCATATCTCGTTAACCAAGCGTCTAAACACTATGAAACTTGCAAAATTCAAAATTCTCTAAAAACAAAACTACAAGTCCAAAACTTATAAAAAATACATTTTTGTGCTCTGTGAGTCGATATCCTTCGCATACAATTCAATTGGAGTTGAAAAATTCACGTTTGGAGAAAATCACTTTTAAAAATGTTTAAATCGTCATATCTCGTTAACCAAGCGTCTAAACACTATGAAACTTGCAAAATTCAAAATTCTCTAAAAACAAAACTACAAGTCCAAAACTTATAAAAAATACATTTTTGTGCTCTGTGAGTCGATATCCTTCGCATACAATTCAATTGGAGTTGAAAAATTCACGTTTGGAGAAAATCACTTTTAAAAATGTTTAAATCGTCATATCTCGTTAACCAAGCGTCTAAACACTATGAAACTTGCAAAATTCAAAATTCTCTAAAAACAAAACTACAAGTCCAAAACTTATAAAAAATACATTTTTGTGCTCTGTGAGTCGATATCCTTCGCATACAATTCAATTGGAGTTGAAAAATTCACGTTTGGAGAAAATCACTTTTAAAAATGTTTAAATCGTCATATCTCGTTAACCAAGCGTCTAAACACTATGAAACTTGCAAAATTCAAAATTCTCTAAAAACAAAACTACAAGTCCAAAACTTATAAAAAATACATTTTTGTGCTCTGTGAGTCGATATCCTTCGCATACAATTCAATTGGAGTTGAAAAATTCACGTTTGGAGAAAATCACTTTTAAAAATGTTTAAATCGTCATATCTCGTTAACCAAGCGTCTAAACACTATGAAACTTGCAAAATTCAAAATTCTCTAAAAACAAAACTACAAGTCCAAAACTTATAAAAAATACATTTTTGTGCTCTGTGAGTCGATATCCTTCGCATACAATTCAATTGGAGTTGAAAAATTCACGTTTGGAGAAAATCACTTTTAAAAATGTTTAAATCCTCATATCTCGATAACCAAGCGTCTAAACACTATGAAACTTGCAAAATTCAAAATTCTCTAAAAACAAAACTACAAGTCCAAAACTTATAAAAAATACATTTTTGTGCTCTGTGAGTCGATATCCTTCGCATACAATTCAATTGGAGTTGAAAAATTCACGTTTGGAGAAAATCACTTTTAAAAATGTTTAAATCGTCATATCTCGTTAACCAAGCGTCTAAACACTATGAAACTTGCAAAATTCAAAATTCTCTAAAAACAAAACTACAAGTCCAAAACTTATAAAAAATACATTTTTGTGCTCTGTGAGTCGATATCCTTCGCATACAATTCAATTGGAGTTGAAAAATTCACGTTTGGAGAAAATCACTTTTAAAAATGTTTAAATCGTCATATCTCGTTAACCAAGCGTCTAAACACTATGAAACTTGCAAAATTCAAAATTCTCTAAAAACAAAACTACAAGTCCAAAACTTATAAAAAATACATTTTTGTGCTCTGTGAGTCGATATCCTTCGCATACAATTCAATTGGAGTTGAAAAATTCACGTTTGGAGAAAATCACTTTTAAAAATGTTTAAATCGTCATATCTCGTTAACCAAGCGTCTAAACACTATGAAACTTGCAAAATTCAAAATTCTCTAAAAACAAAACTACAAGTCCAAAACTTATAAAAAATACATTTTTGTGCTCTGTGAGTCGATATCCTTCGCATACAATTCAATTGGAGTTGAAAAATTCACGTTTGGAGAAAATCACTTTTAAAAATGTTTAAATCCTCATATCTCGATAACCAAGCGTCTAAACACTATGAAACTTGCAAAATTCAAAATTCTCTAAAAACAAAACTACAAGTCCAAAACTTATAAAAAATACATTTTTGTGCTCTGTGAGTCGATATCCTTCGCATACAATTCAATTGGAGTTGAAAAATTCACGTTTGGAGAAAATCACTTTTAAAAATGTTTAAATCGTCATATCTCGTTAACCAAGCGTCTAAACACTATGAAACTTGCAAAATTCAAAATTCTCTAAAAACAAAACTACAAGTCCAAAACTTATAAAAAATACATTTTTGTGCTCTGTGAGTCGATATCCTTCGCATACAATTCAATTGGAGTTGAAAAATTCACGTTTGGAGAAAATCACTTTTAAAAATGTTTAAATCGTCATATCTCGTTAACCAAGCGTCTAAACACTATGAAACTTGCAAAATTCAAAATTCTCTAAAAACAAAACTACAAGTCCAAAACTTATAAAAAATACATTTTTGTGCTCTGTGAGTCGATATCCTTCGCATACAATTCAATTGGAGTTGAAAAATTCACGTTTGGAGAAAATCACTTTTAAAAATGTTTAAATCGTCATATCTCGTTAACCAAGCGTCTAAACACTATGAAACTTGCAAAATTCAAAATTCTCTAAAAACAAAACTACAAGTCCAAAACTTATAAAAAATACATTTTTGTGCTCTGTGAGTCGATATCCTTCGCATACAATTCAATTGGAGTTGAAAAATTCACGTTTGGAGAAAATCACTTTTAAAAATGTTTAAATCGTCATATCTCGTTAACCAAGCGTCTAAACACTATGAAACTTGCAAAATTCAAAATTCTCTAAAAACAAAACTACAAGTCCAAAACTTATAAAAAATACATTTTTGTGCTCTGTGAGTCGATATCCTTCGCATACAATTCAATTGGAGTTGAAAAATTCACGTTTGGAGAAAATCACTTTTAAAAATGTTTAAATCGTCATATCTCGTTAACCAAGCGTCTAAACACTATGAAACTTGCAAAATTCAAAATTCTCTAAAAACAAAACTACAAGTCCAAAACTTATAAAAAATACATTTTTGTGCTCTGTGAGTCGATATCCTTCGCATACAATTCAATTGGAGTTGAAAAATTCACGTTTGGAGAAAATCACTTTTAAAAATGTTTAAATCCTCATATCTCGATAACCAAGCGTCTAAACACTATGAAACTTGCAAAATTCAAAATTCTCTAAAAACAAAACTACAAGTCCAAAACTTATAAAAAATACATTTTTGTGCTCTGTGAGTCGATATCCTTCGCATACAATTCAATTGGAGTTGAAAAATTCACGTTTGGAGAAAATCACTTTTAAAAATGTTTAAATCGTCATATCTCGTTAAATAAGCGTCTAAACACTATGAAACTTGCAAAATTCAAAATTCTCTAAAAACAAAACTACAAGTCCAAAACTTATAAAAAATACATTTTTGTGCTCTGTGAGTCGATATCCTTCGCATACAATTCAATTGGAGTTGAAAAATTCACGTTTGGAGAAAATCACTTTTAAAAATGTTTAAATCCTCATATCTCGATAACCAAGCGTCTAAACACTATGAAACTTGCAAAATTCAAAATTCTCTAAAAACAAAACTACAAGTCCAAAACTTATAAAAAATACATTTTTGTGCTCTGTGAGTCGATATCCTTCGCATACAATTCAATTGGAGTTGAAAAATTCACGTTTGGAGAAAATCACTTTTAAAAATGTTTAAATCGTCATATCTCGTTAACCAAGCGTCTAAACACTATGAAACTTGCAAAATTCAAAATTCTCTAAAAACAAAACTACAAGTCCAAAACTTATAAAAAATACATTTTTGTGCTCTGTGAGTCGATATCCTTCGCATACAATTCAATTGGAGTTGAAAAATTCACGTTTGGAGAAAATCACTTTTAAAAATGTTTAAATCGTCATATCTCGTTAACCAAGCGTCTAAACACTATGAAACTTGCAAAATTCAAAATTCTCTAAAAACAAAACTACAAGTCCAAAACTTATAAAAAATACATTTTTGTGCTCTGTGAGTCGATATCCTTCGCATACAATTCAATTGGAGTTGAAAAATTCACGTTTGGAGAAAATCACTTTTAAAAATGTTTAAATCGTCATATCTCGTTAACCAAGCGTCTAAACACTATGAAACTTGCAAAATTCAAAATTCTCTAAAAACAAAACTACAAGTCCAAAACTTATAAAAAATACATTTTTGTGCTCTGTGAGTCGATATCCTTCGCATACAATTCAATTGGAGTTGAAAAATTCACGTTTGGAGAAAATCACTTTTAAAAATGTTTAAATCGTCATATCTCGTTAACCAAGCGTCTAAACACTATGAAACTTGCAAAATTCAAAATTCTCTAAAAACAAAACTACAAGTCCAAAACTTATAAAAAATACATTTTTGTGCTCTGTGAGTCGATATCCTTCGCATACAATTCAATTGGAGTTGAAAAATTCACGTTTGGAGAAAATCACTTTTAAAAATGTTTAAATCGTCATATCTCGTTAACCAAGCGTCTAAACACTATGAAACTTGCAAAATTCAAAATTCTCTAAAAACAAAACTACAAGTCCAAAACTTATAAAAAATACATTTTTGTGCTCTGTGAGTCGATATCCTTCGCATACAATTCAATTGGAGTTGAAAAATTCACGTTTGGAGAAAATCACTTTTAAAAATGTTTAAATCCTCATATCTCGATAACCAAGCGTCTAAACACTATGAAACTTGCAAAATTCAAAATTCTCTAAAAACAAAACTACAAGTCCAAAACTTATAAAAAATACATTTTTGTGCTCTGTGAGTCGATATCCTTCGCATACAATTCAATTGGAGTTGAAAAATTCACGTTTGGAGAAAATCACTTTTAAAAATGTTTAAATCGTCATATCTCGTTAACCAAGCGTCTAAACACTATGAAACTTGCAAAATTCAAAATTCTCTAAAAACAAAACTACAAGTCCAAAACTTATAAAAAATACATTTTTGTGCTCTGTGAGTCGATATCCTTCGCATACAATTCAATTGGAGTTGAAAAATTCACGTTTGGAGAAAATCACAATCAAAAAAATACATTTTTGTGCTCTGTGAGTCGATATCCTTCGCATACAATTCAATTGGAGTTGAAAAATTCACGTTTGGAGAAAATCACTTTTAAAAATGTTTAAATCGTCATATCTCGTTAACCAAGCGTCTAAACACTATGAAACTTGCAAAATTCAAAATTCTCTAAAAACAAAACTACAAGTCCAAAACTTATAAAAAATACATTTTTGTGCTCTGTGAGTCGATATCCTTCGCATACAATTCAATTGGAGTTGAAAAATTCACGTTTGGAGAAAATCACTTTTAAAAATGTTTAAATCCTCATATCTCGATAACCAAGCGTCTAAACACTATGAAACTTGCAAAATTCAAAATTCTCTAAAAACAAAACTACAAGTCCAAAACTTATAAAAAATACATTTTTGTGCTCTGTGAGTCGATATCCTTCGCATACAATTCAATTGGAGTTGAAAAATTCACGTTTGGAGAAAATCACTTTTAAAAATGTTTAAATCGTCATATCTCGTTAACCAAGCGTCTAAACACTATGAAACTTGCAAAATTCAAAATTCTCTAAAAACAAAACTACAAGTCCAAAACTTATAAAAAATACATTTTTGTGCTCTGTGAGTCGATATCCTTCGCATACAATTCAATTGGAGTTGAAAAATTCACGTTTGGAGAAAATCACTTTTAAAAATGTTTAAATCCTCATATCTCGATAACCAAGCGTCTAAACACTATGAAACTTGCAAAATTCAAAATTCTCTAAAAACAAAACTACAAGTCCAAAACTTATAAAAAATACATTTTTGTGCTCTGTGAGTCGATATCCTTCGCATACAATTCAATTGGAGTTGAAAAATTCACGTTTGGAGAAAATCACTTTTAAAAATGTTTAAATCGTCATATCTCGTTAACCAAGCGTCTAAACACTATGAAACTTGCAAAATTCAAAATTCTCTAAAAACAAAACTACAAGTCCAAAACTTATAAAAAATACATTTTTGTGCTCTGTGAGTCGATATCCTTCGCATAAAATTCAATTGGAGTTGAAAAATTCACGTTTGGAGAAAATCACTTTTAAAAATGTTTAAATCGTCATATCTCGTTAACCAAGCGTCTAAACACTATGAAACTTGCAAAATTCAAAATTCTCTAAAAACAAAACTACAAGTCCAAAACTTATAAAAAATACATTTTTGTGCTCTGTGAGTCGATATCCTTCGCATACAATTCAATTGGAGTTGAAAAATTCACGTTTGGAGAAAATCACTTTTAAAAATGTTTAAATCGTCATATCTCGTTAACCAAGCGTCTAAACACTATGAAACTTGCAAAATTCAAAATTCTCTAAAAACAAAACTACAAGTCCAAAACTTATAAAAAATACATTTTTGTGCTCTGTGAGTCGATATCCTTCGCATACAATTCAATTGGAGTTGAAAAATTCACGTTTGGAGAAAATCACTTTTAAAAATGTTTAAATCGTCATATCTCGTTAACCAAGCGTCTAAACACTATGAAACTTGCAAAATTCAAAATTCTCTAAAAACAAAACTACAAGTCCAAAACTTATAAAAAATACATTTTTGTGCTCTGTGAGTCGATATCCTTCGCATACAATTCAATTGGAGTTGAAAAATTCACGTTTGGAGAAAATCACTTTTAAAAATGTTTAAATCGTCATATCTCGTTAACCAAGCGTCTAAACACTATGAAACTTGCAAAATTCAAAATTCTCTAAAAACAAAACTACAAGTCCAAAACTTATAAAAAATACATTTTTGTGCTCTGTGAGTCGATATCCTTCGCATACAATTCAATTGGAGTTGAAAAATTCACGTTTGGAGAAAATCACTTTTAAAAATGTTTAAATCGTCATATCTCGTTAACCAAGCGTCTAAACACTATGAAACTTGCAAAATTCAAAATTCTCTAAAAACAAAACTACAAGTCCAAAACTTATAAAAAATACATTTTTGTGCTCTGTGAGTCGATATCCTTCGCATACAATTCAATTGGAGTTGAAAAATTCACGTTTGGAGAAAATCACTTTTAAAAATGTTTAAATCGTCATATCTCGTTAACCAAGCGTCTAAACACTATGAAACTTGCAAAATTCAAAATTCTCTAAAAACAAAACTACAAGTCCAAAACTTATAAAAAATACATTTTTGTGCTCTGTGAGTCGATATCCTTCGCATACAATTCAATTGGAGTTGAAAAATTCACGTTTTTAGAAAATCACTTTTAAAAATGTTTAAATCGTCATATCTCGTTAACCAAGCGTCTAAACACTATGAAACTTGCAAAATTCAAAATTCTCTAAAAACAAAACTACAAGTCCAAAACTTATAAAAAATACATTTTTGTGCTCTGTGAGTCGATATCCTTCGCATACAATTCAATTGGAGTTGAAAAATTCACGTTTGGAGAAAATCACTTTTAAAAATGTTTAAATCGTCATATCTCGTTAACCAAGCGTCTAAACACTATGAAACTTGCAAAATTCAAAATTCTCTAAAAACAAAACTACAAGTCCAAAACTTATAAAAAATACATTTTTGTGCTCTGTGAGTCGATATCCTTCGCATACAATTCAATTGGAGTTGAAAAATTCACGTTTGGAGAAAATCACTTTTAAAAATGTTTAAATCCTCATATCTCGATAACCAAGCGTCTAAACACTATGAAACTTGCAAAATTCAAAATTCTCTAAAAACAAAACTACAAGTCCAAAACTTATAAAAAATACATTTTTGTGCTCTGTGAGTCGATATCCTTCGCATACAATTCAATTGGAGTTGAAAAATTCACGTTTGGAGAAAATCACTTTTAAAAATGTTTAAATCGTCATATCTCGTTAACCAAGCGTCTAAACACTATGAAACTTGCAAAATTCAAAATTCTCTAAAAACAAAACTACAAGTCCAAAACTTATAAAAAATACATTTTTGTGCTCTGTGAGTCGATATCCTTCGCATACAATTCAATTGGAGTTGAAAAATTCACGTTTGGAGAAAATCACTTTTAAAAATGTTTAAATCGTCATATCTCGTTAACCAAGCGTCTAAACACTATGAAACTTGCAAAATTCAAAATTCTCTAAAAACAAAACTACAAGTCCAAAACTTATAAAAAATACATTTTTGTGCTCTGTGAGTCGATATCCTTCGCATACAATTCAATTGGAGTTGAAAAATTCACGTTTGGAGAAAATCACTTTTAAAAATGTTTAAATCGTCATATCTCGTTAACCAAGCGTCTAAACACTATGAAACTTGCAAAATTCAAAATTCTCTAAAAACAAAACTACAAGTCCAAAACTTATAAAAAATACATTTTTGTGCTCTGTGAGTCGATATCCTTCGCATACAATTCAATTGGAGTTGAAAAATTCACGTTTGGAGAAAATCACTTTTAAAAATGTTTAAATCCTCATATCTCGATAACCAAGCGTCTAAACACTATGAAACTTGCAAAATTCAAAATTCTCTAAAAACAAAACTACAAGTCCAAAACTTATAAAAAATACATTTTTGTGCTCTGTGAGTCGATATCCTTCGCATACAATTCAATTGGAGTTGAAAAATTCACGTTTGGAGAAAATCACTTTTAAAAATGTTTAAATCGTCATATCTCGTTAACCAAGCGTCTAAACACTATGAAACTTGCAAAATTCAAAATTCTCTAAAAACAAAACTACAAGTCCAAAACTTATAAAAAATACATTTTTGTGCTCTGTGAGTCGATATCCTTCGCATACAATTCAATTGGAGTTGAAAAATTCACGTTTGGAGAAAATCACTTTTAAAAATGTTTAAATCCTCATATCTCGATAACCAAGCGTCTAAACACTATGAAACTTGCAAAATTCAAAATTCTCTAAAAACAAAACTACAAGTCCAAAACTTATAAAAAATACATTTTTGTGCTCTGTGAGTCGATATCCTTCGCATACAATTCAATTGGAGTTGAAAAATTCACGTTTGGAGAATATCACTTTTAAAAATGTTTAAATCGTCATATCTCGTTAACCAAGCGTCTAAACACTATGAAACTTGCAAAATTCAAAATTCTCTAAAAACAAAACTACAAGTCCAAAACTTATAAAAAATACATTTTTGTGCTCTGTGAGTCGATATCCTTCGCATACAATTCAATTGGAGTTGAAAAATTCACGTTTGGAGAAAATCACTTTTAAAAATGTTTAAATCCTCATATCTCGATAACCAAGCGTCTAAACACTATGAAACTTGCAAAATTCAAAATTCTCTAAAAACAAAACTACAAGTCCAAAACTTATAAAAAATACATTTTTGTGCTCTGTGAGTCGATATCCTTCGCATACAATTCAATTGGAGTTGAAAAATTCACGTTTGGAGAAAATCACTTTTAAAAATGTTTAAATCGTCATATCTCGTTAACCAAGCGTCTAAACACTATGAAACTTGCAAAATTCAAAATTCTCTAAAAACAAAACTACAAGTCCAAAACTTATAAAAAATACATTTTTGTGCTCTGTGAGTCGATATCCTTCGCATACAATTCAATTGGAGTTGAAAAATTCACGTTTGGAGAAAATCACTTTTAAAAATGTTTAAATCCTCATATCTCGATAACCAAGCGTCTAAACACTATGAAACTTGCAAAATTCAAAATTCTCTAAAAACAAAACTACAAGTCCAAAACTTATAAAAAATACATTTTTGTGCTCTGTGAGTCGATATCCTTCGCATACAATTCAATTGGAGTTGAAAAATTCACGTTTGGAGAAAATCACTTTTAAAAATGTTTAAATCCTCATATCTCGATAACCAAGCGTCTAAACACTATGAAACTTGCAAAATTCAAAATTCTCTAAAAACAAAACTACAAGTCCAAAACTTATAAAAAATACATTTTTGTGCTCTGTGAGTCGATATCCTTCGCATACAATTCAATTGGAGTTGAAAAATTCACGTTTGGAGAAAATCACTTTTAAAAATGTTTAAATCGTCATATCTCGTTAACCAAGCGTCTAAACACTATGAAACTTGCAAAATTCAAAATTCTCTAAAAACAAAACTACAAGTCCAAAACTTATAAAAAATACATTTTTGTGCTCTGTGAGTCGATATCCTTCGCATACAATTCAATTGGAGTTGAAAAATTCACGTTTGGAGAAAATCACTTTTAAAAATGTTTAAATCCTCATATCTCGATAACCAAGCGTCTAAACACTATGAAACTTGCAAAATTCAAAATTCTCTAAAAACAAAACTACAAGTCCAAAACTTATAAAAAATACATTTTTGTGCTCTGTGAGTCGATATCCTTCGCATACAATTCAATTGGAGTTGAAAAATTCACGTTTGGAGAAAATCACTTTTAAAAATGTTTAAATCGTCATATCTCGTTAACCAAGCGTCTAAACACTATGAAACTTGCAAAATTCAAAATTCTCTAAAAACAAAACTACAAGTCCAAAACTTATAAAAAATACATTTTTGTGCTCTGTGAGTCGATATCCTTCGCATACAATTCAATTGGAGTTGAAAAATTCACGTTTGGAGAAAATCACTTTTAAAAATGTTTAAATCGTCATATCTCGTTAACCAAGCGTCTAAACACTATGAAACTTGCAAAATTCAAAATTCTCTAAAAACAAAACTACAAGTCCAAAACTTATAAAAAATACATTTTTGTGCTCTGTGAGTCGATATCCTTCGCATACAATTCAATTGGAGTTGAAAAATTCACGTTTGGAGAAAATCACTTTTAAAAATGTTTAAATCGTCATATCTCGTTAACCAAGCGTCTAAACACTATGAAACTTGCAAAATTCAAAATTCTCTAAAAACAAAACTACAAGTCCAAAACTTATAAAAAATACATTTTTGTGCTCTGTGAGTCGATATCCTTCGCATACAATTCAATTGGAGTTGAAAAATTCACGTTTGGAGAAAATCACTTTTAAAAATGTTTAAATCGTCATATCTCGTTAACCAAGCGTCTAAACACTATGAAACTTGCAAAATTCAAAATTCTCTAAAAACAAAACTACAAGTCCAAAACTTATAAAAAATACATTTTTGTGCTCTGTGAGTCGATATCCTTCGCATACAATTCAATTGGAGTTGAAAAATTCACGTTTGGAGAAAATCACTTTTAAAAATGTTTAAATCGTCATATCTCGTTAACCAAGCGTCTAAACACTATGAAACTTGCAAAATTCAAAATTCTCTAAAAACAAAACTACAAGTCCAAAACTTATAAAAAATACATTTTTGTGCTCTGTGAGTCGATATCCTTCGCATACAATTCAATTGGAGTTGAAAAATTCACGTTTGGAGAAAATCACTTTTAAAAATGTTTAAATCGTCATATCTCGTTAACCAAGCGTCTAAACACTATGAAACTTGCAAAATTCAAAATTCTCTAAAAACAAAACTACAAGTCCAAAACTTATAAAAAATACATTTTTGTGCTCTGTGAGTCGATATCCTTCGCATACAATTCAATTGGAGTTGAAAAATTCACGTTTGGAGAAAATCACTTTTAAAAATGTTTAAATCGTCATATCTCGTTAACCAAGCGTCTAAACACTATGAAACTTGCAAAATTCAAAATTCTCTAAAAACAAAACTACAAGTCCAAAACTTATAAAAAATACATTTTTGTGCTCTGTGAGTCGATATCCTTCGCATACAATTCAATTGGAGTTGAAAAATTCACGTTTGGAGAAAATCACTTTTAAAAATGTTTAAATCGTCATATCTCGTTAACCAAGCGTCTAAACACTATGAAACTTGCAAAATTCAAAATTCTCTAAAAACAAAACTACAAGTCCAAAACTTATAAAAAATACATTTTTGTGCTCTGTGAGTCGATATCCTTCGCATACAATTCAATTGGAGTTGAAAAATTCACGTTTGGAGAAAATCACTTTTAAAAATGTTTAAATCGTCATATCTCGTTAACCAAGCGTCTAAACACTATGAAACTTGCAAAATTCAAAATTCTCTAAAAACAAAACTACAAGTCCAAAACTTATAAAAAATACATTTTTGTGCTCTGTGAGTCGATATCCTTCGCATACAATTCAATTGGAGTTGAAAAATTCACGTTTGGAGAAAATCACTTTTAAAAATGTTTAAATCCTCATATCTCGATAACCAAGCGTCTAAACACTATGAAACTTGCAAAATTCAAAATTCTCTAAAAACAAAACTACAAGTCCAAAACTTATAAAAAATACATTTTTGTGCTCTGTGAGTCGATATCCTTCGCATACAATTCAATTGGAGTTGAAAAATTCACGTTTGGAGAAAATCACTTTTAAAAATGTTTAAATCGTCATATCTCGTTAACCAAGCGTCTAAACACTATGAAACTTGCAAAATTCAAAATTCTCTAAAAACAAAACTACAAGTCCAAAACTTATAAAAAATACATTTTTGTGCTCTGTGAGTCGATATCCTTCGCATACAATTGAATTGGAGTTGAAAAATTCACGTTTGGAGAAAATCACTTTTAAAAATGTTTAAATCGTCATATCTCGTTAACCAAGCGTCTAAACACTATGAAACTTGCAAAATTCAAAATTCTCTAAAAACAAAACTACAAGTCCAAAACTTATAAAAAATACATTTTTGTGCTCTGTGAGTCGATATCCTTCGCATACAATTCAATTGGAGTTGAAAAATTCACGTTTGGAGAAAATCACTTTTAAAAATGTTTAAATCGTCATATCTCGTTAACCAAGCGTCTAAACACTATGAAACTTGCAAAATTCAAAATTCTCTAAAAACAAAACTACAAGTCCAAAACTTATAAAAAATACATTTTTGTGCTCTGTGAGTCGATATCCTTCGCATACAATTCAATTGGAGTTGAAAAATTCACGTTTGGAGAAAATCACTTTTAAAAATGTTTAAATCGTCATATCTCGTTAACCAAGCGTCTAAACACTATGAAACTTGCAAAATTCAAAATTCTCTAAAAACAAAACTACAAGTCCAAAACTTATAAAAAATACATTTTTGTGCTCTGTGAGTCGATATCCTTCGCATACAATTCAATTGGAGTTGAAAAATTCACGTTTGGAGAAAATCACTTTTAAAAATGTTTAAATCCTCATATCTCGATAACCAAGCGTCTAAACACTATGAAACTTGCAAAATTCAAAATTCTCTAAAAACAAAACTACAAGTCCAAAACTTATAAAAAATACATTTTTGTGCTCTGTGAGTCGATATCCTTCGCATACAATTCAATTGGAGTTGAAAAATTCACGTTTGGAGAAAATCACTTTTAAAAATGTTTAAATCGTCATATCTCGTTAACCAAGCGTCTAAACACTATGAAACTTGCAAAATTCAAAATTCTCTAAAAACAAAACTACAAGTCCAAAACTTATAAAAAATACATTTTTGTGCTCTGTGAGTCGATATCCTTCGCATACAATTGAATTGGAGTTGAAAAATTCACGTTTGGAGAAAATCACTTTTAAAAATGTTTAAATCGTCATATCTCGTTAACCAAGCGTCTAAACACTATGAAACTTGCAAAATTCAAAATTCTCTAAAAACAAAACTACAAGTCCAAAACTTATAAAAAATACATTTTTGTGCTCTGTGAGTCGATATCCTTCGCATACAATTCAATTGGAGTTGAAAAATTCACGTTTGGAGAAAATCACTTTTAAAAATGTTTAAATCGTCATATCTCGTTAACCAAGCGTCTAAACACTATGAAACTTGCAAAATTCAAAATTCTCTAAAAACAAAACTACAAGTCCAAAACTTATAAAAAATACATTTTTGTGCTCTGTGAGTCGATATCCTTCGCATACAATTCAATTGGAGTTGAAAAATTCACGTTTGGAGAAAATCACTTTTAAAAATGTTTAAATCGTCATATCTCGTTAACCAAGCGTCTAAACACTATGAAACTTGCAAAATTCAAAATTCTCTAAAAACAAAACTACAAGTCCAAAACTTATAAAAAATACATTTTTGTGCTCTGTGAGTCGATATCCTTCGCATACAATTCAATTGGAGTTGAAAAATTCACGTTTGGAGAAAATCACTTTTAAAAATGTTTAAATCCTCATATCTCGATAACCAAGCGTCTAAACACTATGAAACTTGCAAAATTCAAAATTCTCTAAAAACAAAACTACAAGTCCAAAACTTATAAAAAATACATTTTTGTGCTCTGTGAGTCGATATCCTTCGCATACAATTCAATTGGAGTTGAAAAATTCACGTTTGGAGAAAATCACTTTTAAAAATGTTTAAATCGTCATATCTCGTTAACCAAGCGTCTAAACACTATGAAACTTGCAAAATTCAAAATTCTCTAAAAACAAAACTACAAGTCCAAAACTTATAAAAAATACATTTTTGTGCTCTGTGAGTCGATATCCTTCGCATACAATTCAATTGGAGTTGAAAAATTCACGTTTGGAGAAAATCACTTTTAAAAATGTTTAAATCGTCATATCTCGTTAACCAAGCGTCTAAACACTATGAAACTTGCAAAATTCAAAATTCTCTAAAAACAAAACTACAAGTCCAAAACTTATAAAAAATACATTTTTGTGCTCTGTGAGTCGATATCCTTCGCATACAATTCAATTGGAGTTGAAAAATTCACGTTTGGAGAAAATCACTTTTAAAAATGTTTAAATCGTCATATCTCGTTAACCAAGCGTCTAAACACTATGAAACTTGCAAAATTCAAAATTCTCTAAAAACAAAACTACAAGTCCAAAACTTATAAAAAATACATTTTTGTGCTCTGTGAGTCGATATCCTTCGCATACAATTCAATTGGAGTTGAAAAATTCACGTTTGGAGAAAATCACTTTTAAAAATGTTTAAATCCTCATATCTCGATAACCAAGCGTCTAAACACTATGAAACTTGCAAAATTCAAAATTCTCTAAAAACAAAACTACAAGTCCAAAACTTATAAAAAATACATTTTTGTGCTCTGTGAGTCGATATCCTTCGCATACAATTCAATTGGAGTTGAAAAATTCACGTTTGGAGAAAATCACTTTTAAAAATGTTTAAATCGTCATATCTCGTTAACCAAGCGTCTAAACACTATGAAACTTGCAAAATTCAAAATTCTCTAAAAACAAAACTACAAGTCCAAAACTTATAAAAAATACATTTTTGTGCTCTGTGAGTCGATATCCTTCGCATACAATTCAATTGGAGTTGAAAAATTCACGTTTGGAGAAAATCACTTTTAAAAATGTTTAAATCGTCATATCTCGTTAACCAAGCGTCTAAACACTATGAAACTTGCAAAATTCAAAATTCTCTAAAAACAAAACTACAAGTCCAAAACTTATAAAAAATACATTTTTGTGCTCTGTGAGTCGATATCCTTCGCATACAATTCAATTGGAGTTGAAAAATTCACGTTTGGAGAAAATCACTTTTAAAAATGTTTAAATCCTCATATCTCGATAACCAAGCGTCTAAACACTATGAAACTTGCAAAATTCAAAATTCTCTAAAAACAAAACTACAAGTCCAAAACTTATAAAAAATAAATTTTTGTGCTCTGTGAGTCGATATCCTTCGCATACAATTCAATTGGAGTTGAAAAATTCACGTTTGGAGAAAATCACTTTTAAAAATGTTTAAATCGTCATATCTCGTTAACCAAGCGTCTAAACACTATGAAACTTGCAAAATTCAAAATTCTCTAAAAACAAAACTACAAGTCCAAAACTTATAAAAAATACATTTTTGTGCTCTGTGAGTCGATATCCTTCGCATACAATTCAATTGGAGTTGAAAAATTCACGTTTGGAGAAAATCACTTTTAAAAATGTTTAAATCGTCATATCTCGTTAACCAAGCGTCTAAACACTATGAAACTTGCAAAATTCAAAATTCTCTAAAAACAAAACTACAAGTCCAAAACTTATAAAAAATACATTTTTGTGCTCTGTGAGTCGATATCCTTCGCATACAATTCAATTGGAGTTGAAAAATTCACGTTTGGAGAAAATCACTTTTAAAAATGTTTAAATCGTCATATCTCGTTAACCAAGCGTCTAAACACTATGAAACTTGCAAAATTCAAAATTCTCTAAAAACAAAACTACAAGTCCAAAACTTATAAAAAATACATTTTTGTGCTCTGTGAGTCGATATCCTTCGCATACAATTCAATTGGAGTTGAAAAATTCACGTTTGGAGAAAATCACTTTTAAAAATGTTTAAATCGTCATATCTCGTTAACCAAGCGTCTAAACACTATGAAACTTGCAAAATTCAAAATTCTCTAAAAACAAAACTACAAGTCCAAAACTTATAAAAAATACATTTTTGTGCTCTGTGAGTCGATATCCTTCGCATACAATTCAATTGGAGTTGAAAAATTCACGTTTGGAGAAAATCACTTTTAAAAATGTTTAAATCGTCATATCTCGTTAACCAAGCGTCTAAACACTATGAAACTTGCAAAATTCAAAATTCTCTAAAAACAAAACTACAAGTCCAAAACTTATAAAAAATACATTTTTGTGCTCTGTGAGTCGATATCCTTCGCATACAATTCAATTGGAGTTGAAAAATTCACGTTTGGAGAAAATCACTTTTAAAAATGTTTAAATCGTCATATCTCGTTAACCAAGCGTCTAAACACTATGAAACTTGCAAAATTCAAAATTCTCTAAAAACAAAACTACAAGTCCAAAACTTATAAAAAATACATTTTTGTGCTCTGTGAGTCGATATCCTTCGCATACAATTCAATTGGAGTTGAAAAATTCACGTTTGGAGAAAATCACTTTTAAAAATGTTTAAATCCTCATATCTCGATAACCAAGCGTCTAAACACTATGAAACTTGCAAAATTCAAAATTCTCTAAAAACAAAACTACAAGTCCAAAACTTATAAAAAATACATTTTTGTGCTCTGTGAGTCGATATCCTTCGCATACAATTCAATTGGAGTTGAAAAATTCACGTTTGGAGAAAATCACTTTTAAAAATGTTTAAATCGTCATATCTCGTTAACCAAGCGTCTAAACACTATGAAACTTGCAAAATTCAAAATTCTCTAAAAACAAAACTACAAGTCCAAAACTTATAAAAAATACATTTTTGTGCTCTGTGAGTCGATATCCTTCGCATACAATTCAATTGGAGTTGAAAAATTCACGTTTGGAGAAAATCACTTTTAAAAATGTTTAAATCGTCATATCTCGTTAACCAAGCGTCTAAACACTATGAAACTTGCAAAATTCAAAATTCTCTAAAAACAAAACTACAAGTCCAAAACTTATAAAAAATACATTTTTGTGCTCTGTGAGTCGATATCCTTCGCATACAATTCAATTGGAGTTGAAAAATTCACGTTTGGAGAAAATCACTTTTAAAAATGTTTAAATCGTCATATCTCGTTAACCAAGCGTCTAAACACTATGAAACTTGCAAAATTCAAAATTCTCTAAAAACAAAACTACAAGTCCAAAACTTATAAAAAATACATTTTTGTGCTCTGTGAGTCGATATCCTTCGCATACAATTCAATTGGAGTTGAAAAATTCACGTTTGGAGAAAATCACTTTTAAAAATGTTTAAATCGTCATATCTCGTTAACCAAGCGTCTAAACACTATGAAACTTGCAAAATTCAAAATTCTCTAAAAACAAAACTACAAGTCCAAAACTTATAAAAAATACATTTTTGTGCTCTGTGAGTCGATATCCTTCGCATACAATTCAATTGGAGTTGAAAAATTCACGTTTGGAGAAAATCACTTTTAAAAATGTTTAAATCGTCATATCTCGTTAACCAAGCGTCTAAACACTATGAAACTTGCAAAATTCAAAATTCTCTAAAAACAAAACTACAAGTCCAAAACTTATAAAAAATACATTTTTGTGCTCTGTGAGTCGATATCCTTCGCATACAATTCAATTGGAGTTGAAAAATTCACGTTTGGAGAAAATCACTTTTAAAAATGTTTAAATCGTCATATCTCGTTAACCAAGCGTCTAAACACTATGAAACTTGCAAAATTCAAAATTCTCTAAAAACAAAACTACAAGTCCAAAACTTATAAAAAATACATTTTTGTGCTCTGTGAGTCGATATCCTTCGCATACAATTCAATTGGAGTTGAAAAATTCACGTTTGGAGAAAATCACTTTTAAAAATGTTTAAATCGTCATATCTCGTTAACCAAGCGTCTAAACACTATGAAACTTGCAAAATTCAAAATTCTCTAAAAACAAAACTACAAGTCCAAAACTTATAAAAAATACATTTTTGTGCTCTGTGAGTCGATATCCTTCGCATACAATTCAATTGGAGTTGAAAAATTCACGTTTGGAGAAAATCACTTTTAAAAATGTTTAAATCGTCATATCTCGTTAACCAAGCGTCTAAACACTATGAAACTTGCAAAATTCAAAATTCTCTAAAAACAAAACTACAAGTCCAAAACTTATAAAAAATACATTTTTGTGCTCTGTGAGTCGATATCCTTCGCATACAATTCAATTGGAGTTGAAAAATTCACGTTTGGAGAAAATCACTTTTAAAAATGTTTAAATCGTCATATCTCGTTAACCAAGCGTCTAAACACTATGAAACTTGCAAAATTCAAAATTCTCTAAAAACAAAACTACAAGTCCAAAACTTATAAAAAATACATTTTTGTGCTCTGTGAGTCGATATCCTTCGCATACAATTCAATTGGAGTTGAAAAATTCACGTTTGGAGAAAATCACTTTTAAAAATGTTTAAATCGTCATATCTCGTTAACCAAGCGTCTAAACACTATGAAACTTGCAAAATTCAAAATTCTCTAAAAACAAAACTACAAGTCCAAAACTTATAAAAAATACATTTTTGTGCTCTGTGAGTCGATATCCTTCGCATACAATTCAATTGGAGTTGAAAAATTCACGTTTGGAGAAAATCACTTTTAAAAATGTTTAAATCCTCATATCTCGATAACCAAGCGTCTAAACACTATGAAACTTGCAAAATTCAAAATTCTCTAAAAACAAAACTACAAGTCCAAAACTTATAAAAAATACATTTTTGTGCTCTGTGAGTCGATATCCTTCGCATACAATTCAATTGGAGTTGAAAAATTCACGTTTGGAGAAAATCACTTTTAAAAATGTTTAAATCCTCATATCTCGTTAACCAAGCGTCTAAACACTATGAAACTTGCAAAATTCAAAATTCTCTAAAAACAAAACTACAAGTCCAAAACTTATAAAAAATACATTTTTGTGCTCTGTGAGTCGATATCCTTCGCATACAATTCAATTGGAGTTGAAAAATTCACGTTTGGAGAAAATCACTTTTAAAATGTTTAAATCGTCATATCTCGTTAACCAAGCGTCTAAACACTATGAAACTTGCAAAATTCAAAATTCTCTAAAAACAAAACTACAAGTCCAAAACTTATAAAAAATACATTTTTGTGCTCTGTGAGTCGATATCCTTCGCATACAATTCAATTGGAGTTGAAAAATTCACGTTTGGAGAAAATCACTTTTAAAAATGTTTAAATCGTCATATCTCGTTAACCAAGCGTCTAAACACTATGAAACTTGCAAAATTCAAAATTCTCTAAAAACAAAACTACAAGTCCAAAACTTATAAAAAATACATTTTTGTGCTCTGTGAGTCGATATCCTTCGCATACAATTCAATTGGAGTTGAAAAATTCACGTTTGGAGAAAATCACTTTTAAAAATGTTTAAATCGTCATATCTCGTTAACCAAGCGTCTAAACACTATGAAACTTGCAAAATTCAAAATTCTCTAAAAACAAAACTACAAGTCCAAAACTTATAAAAAATACATTTTTGTGCTCTGTGAGTCGATATCCTTCGCATACAATTCAATTGGAGTTGAAAAATTCACGTTTGGAGAAAATCACTTTTAAAAATGTTTAAATCGTCATATCTCGTTAACCAAGCGTCTAAACACTATGAAACTTGCAAAATTCAAAATTCTCTAAAAACAAAACTACAAGTCCAAAACTTATAAAAAATACATTTTTGTGCTCTGTGAGTCGATATCCTTCGCATACAATTCAATTGGAGGTGAAAAATTCACGTTTGGAGAAAATCACTTTTAAAAATGTTTAAATCGTCATATCTCGTTAACCAAGCGTCTAAACACTATGAAACTTGCAAAATTCAAAATTCTCTAAAAACAAAACTACAAGTCCAAAACTTATAAAAAATACATTTTTGTGCTCTGTGAGTCGATATCCTTCGCATACAATTCAATTGGAGTTGAAAAATTCACGTTTGGAGAAAATCACTTTTAAAAATGTTTAAATCCTCATATCTCGATAACCAAGCGTCTAAACACTATGAAACTTGCAAAATTCAAAATTCTCTAAAAACAAAACTACAAGTCCAAAACTTATAAAAAATACATTTTTGTGCTCTGTGAGTCGATATCCTTCGCATACAATTCAATTGGAGTTGAAAAATTCACGTTTGGAGAAAATCACTTTTAAAAATGTTTAAATCGTCATATCTCGTTAACCAAGCGTCTAAACACTATGAAACTTGCAAAATTCAAAATTCTCTAAAAACAAAACTACAAGTCCAAAACTTATAAAAAATACATTTTTGTGCTCTGTGAGTCGATATCCTTCGCATACAATTCAATTGGAGTTGAAAAATTCACGTTTGGAGAAAATCACTTTTAAAAATGTTTAAATCCTCATATCTCGTTAACCAAGCGTCTAAACACTATGAAACTTGCAAAATTCAAAATTCTCTAAAAACAAAACTACAAGTCCAAAACTTATAAAAAATACATTTTTGTGCTCTGTGAGTCGATATCCTTCGCATACAATTCAAAATTCTCTAAAAACAAAACTACAAGTCCAAAACTTATAAAAAATACATTTTTGTGCTCTGTGAGTCGATATCCTTCGCATACAATTCAATTGGAGTTGAAAAATTCACGTTTGGAGAAAATCACTTTTAAAAATGTTTAAATCCTCATATCTCGATAACCAAGCGTCTAAACACTATGAAACTTGCAAAATTCAAAATTCTCTAAAAACAAAACTACAAGTCCAAAACTTATAAAAAATACATTTTTGTGCTCTGTGAGTCGATATCCTTCGCATACAATTCAATTGGAGTTGAAAAATTCACGTTTGGAGAAAATCACTTTTAAGAATGTTTAAATCGTCATATCTCGTTAACCAAGCGTCTAAACACTATGAAACTTGCAAAATTCAAAATTCTCTAAAAACAAAACTACAAGTCCAAAACTTATAAAAAATACATTTTTGTGCTCTGTGAGTCGATATCCTTCGCATACAATTCAATTGGAGTTGAAAAATTCACGTTTGGAGAAAATCACTTTTAAAAATGTTTAAATCGTCATATCTCGTTAACCAAGCGTCTAAACACTATGAAACTTGCAAAATTCAAAATTCTCTAAAAACAAAACTACAAGTCCAAAACTTATAAAAAATACATTTTTGTGCTCTGTGAGTCGATATCCTTCGCATACAATTCAATTGGAGTTGAAAAATTCACGTTTGGAGAAAATCACTTTTAAAAATGTTTAAATCGTCATATCTCGTTAACCAAGCGTCTAAACACTATGAAACTTGCAAAATTCAAAATTCTCTAAAAACAAAACTACAAGTCCAAAACTTATAAAAAATACATTTTTGTGCTCTGTGAGTCGATATCCTTCGCATACAATTCAATTGGAGTTGAAAAATTCACGTTTGGAGAAAATCACTTTTAAAAATGTTTAAATCGTCATATCTCGTTAACCAAGCGTCTAAACACTATGAAACTTGCAAAATTCAAAATTCTCTAAAAACAAAACTACAAGTCCAAAACTTATAAAAAATACATTTTTGTGCTCTGTGAGTCGATATCCTTCGCATACAATTCAATTGGAGTTGAAAAATTCACGTTTGGAGAAAATCACTTTTAAAAATGTTTAAATCGTCATATCTCGTTAACCAAGCGTCTAAACACTATGAAACTTGCAAAATTCAAAATTCTCTAAAAGCAAAACTACAAGTCCAAAACTTATAAAAAATACATTTTTGTGCTCTGTGAGTCGATATCCTTCGCATACAATTCAATTGGAGTTGAAAAATTCACGTTTGGAGAAAATCACTTTTAAAATGTTTAAATCGTCATATCTCGTTAACCAAGCGTCTAAACACTATGAAACTTGCAAAATTCAAAATTCTCTAAAAACAAAACTACAAGTCCAAAACTTATAAAAAATACATTTTTGTGCTCTGTGAGTCGATATCCTTCGCATACAATTCAATTGGAGTTGAAAAATTCACGTTTGGAGAAAATCACTTTTAAAAATGTTTAAATCGTCATATCTCGTTAACCAAGCGTCTAAACACTATGAAACTTGCAAAATTCAAAATTCTCTAAAAACAAAACTACAAGTCCAAAACTTATAAAAAATACATTTTTGTGCTCTGTGAGTCGATATCCTTCGCATACAATTCAATTGGAGTTGAAAAATTCACGTTTGGAGAAAATCACTTTTAAAAATGTTTAAATCGTCATATCTCGTTAACCAAGCGTCTAAACACTATGAAACTTGCAAAATTCAAAATTCTCTAAAAACAAAACTACAAGTCCAAAACTTATAAAAAATACATTTTTGTGCTCTGTGAGTCGATATCCTTCGCATACAATTCAATTGGAGTTGAAAAATTCACGTTTGGAGAAAATCACTTTTAAAAATGTTTAAATCGTCATATCTCGTTAACCAAGCGTCTAAACACTATGAAACTTGCAAAATTCAAAATTCTCTAAAAACAAAACTACAAGTCCAAAACTTATAAAAAATACATTTTTGTGCTCTGTGAGTCGATATCCTTCGCATACAATTCAATTGGAGTTGAAAAATTCACGTTTGGAGAAAATCACTTTTAAAAATGTTTAAATCGTCATATCTCGTTAACCAAGCGTCTAAACACTATGAAACTTGCAAAATTCAAAATTCTCTAAAAACAAAACTACAAGTCCAAAACTTATAAAAAATACATTTTTGTGCTCTGTGAGTCGATATCCTTCGCATACAATTCAATTGGAGTTGAAAAATTCACGTTTGGAGAAAATCACTTTTAAAAATGTTTAAATCCTCATATCTCGATAACCAAGCGTCTAAACACTATGAAACTTGCAAAATTCAAAATTCTCTAAAAACAAAACTACAAGTCCAAAACTTATAAAAAATACATTTTTGTGCTCTGTGAGTCGATATCCTTCGCATACAATTCAATTGGAGTTGAAAAATTCACGTTTGGAGAAAATCACTTTTAAAAATGTTTAAATCGTCATATCTCGTTAACCAAGCGTCTAAACACTATGAAACTTGCAAAATTCAAAATTCTCTAAAAACAAAACTACAAGTCCAAAACTTATAAAAAATACATTTTTGTGCTCTGTGAGTCGATATCCTTCGCATACAATTCAATTGGAGTTGAAAAATTCACGTTTGGAGAAAATCACTTTTAAAAATGTTTAAATCCTCATATCTCGATAACCAAGCGTCTAAACACTATGAAACTTGCAAAATTCAAAATTCTCTAAAAACAAAACTACAAGTCCAAAACTTATAAAAAATACATTTTTGTGCTCTGTGAGTCGATATCCTTCGCATACAATTCAATTGGAGTTGAAAAATTCACGTTTGGAGAAAATCACTTTTAAAAATGTTTAAATCGTCATATCTCGTTAACCAAGCGTCTAAACACTATGAAACTTGCAAAATTCAAAATTCTCTAAAAACAAAACTACAAGTCCAAAACTTATAAAAAATACATTTTTGTGCTCTGTGAGTCGATATCCTTCGCATACAATTCAATTGGAGTTGAAAAATTCACGTTTGGAGAAAATCACTTTTAAAAATGTTTAAATCGTCATATCTCGTTAACCAAGCGTCTAAACACTATGAAACTTGCAAAATTCAAAATTCTCTAAAAACAAAACTACAAGTCCAAAACTTATAAAAAATACATTTTTGTGCTCTGTGAGTCGATATCCTTCGCATACAATTCAATTGGAGTTGAAAAATTCACGTTTGGAGAAAATCACTTTTAAAAATGTTTAAATCCTCATATCTCGTTAACCAAGCGTCTAAACACTATGAAACTTGCAAAATTCAAAATTCTCTAAAAACAAAACTACAAGTCCAAAACTTATAAAAAATACATTTTTGTGCTCTGTGAGTCGATATCCTTCGCATACAATTCAATTGGAGTTGAAAAATTCACGTTTGGAGAAAATCACTTTTAAAAATGTTTAAATCGTCATATCTCGTTAACCAAGCGTCTAAACACTATGAAACTTGCAAAATTCAAAATTCTCTAAAAACAAAACTACAAGTCCAAAACTTATAAAAAATACATTTTTGTGCTCTGTGAGTCGATATCCTTCGCATACAATTCAATTGGAGTTGAAAAATTCACGTTTGGAGAAAATCACTTTTAAAAATGTTTAAATCGTCATATCTCGTTAACCAAGCGTCTAAACACTATGAAACTTGCAAAATTCAAAATTCTCTAAAAACAAAACTACAAGTCCAAAACTTATAAAAAATACATTTTTGTGCTCTGTGAGTCGATATCCTTCGCATACAATTCAATTGGAGTTGAAAAATTCACGTTTGGAGAAAATCACTTTTAAAAATGTTTAAATCCTCATATCTCGATAACCAAGCGTCTAAACACTATGAAACTTGCAAAATTCAAAATTCTCTAAAAACAAAACTACAAGTCCAAAACTTATAAAAAATACATTTTTGTGCTCTGTGAGTCGATATCCTTCGCATACAATTCAATTGGAGTTGAAAAATTCACGTTTGGAGAAAATCACTTTTAAAAATGTTTAAATCGTCATATCTCGTTAACCAAGCGTCTAAACACTATGAAACTTGCAAAATTCAAAATTCTCTAAAAACAAAACTACAAGTCCAAAACTTATAAAAAATACATTTTTGTGCTCTGTGAGTCGATATCCTTCGCATACAATTCAATTGGAGTTGAAAAATTCACGTTTGGAGAAAATCACTTTTAAAAATGTTTAAATCGTCATATCTCGTTAACCAAGCGTCTAAACACTATGAAACTTGCAAAATTCAAAATTCTCTAAAAACAAAACTACAAGTCCAAAACTTATAAAAAATACATTTTTGTGCTCTGTGAGTCGATATCCTTCGCATACAATTCAATTGGAGTTGAAAAATTCACGTTTGGAGAAAATCACTTTTAAAAATGTTTAAATCGTCATATCTCGTTAACCAAGCGTCTAAACACTATGAAACTTGCAAAATTCAAAATTCTCTAAAAACAAAACTACAAGTCCAAAACTTATAAAAAATACATTTTTGTGCTCTGTGAGTCGATATCCTTCGCATACAATTCAATTGGAGTTGAAAAATTCACGTTTGGAGAAAATCACTTTTAAAAATGTTTAAATCCTCATATCTCGATAACCAAGCGTCTAAACACTATGAAACTTGCAAAATTCAAAATTCTCTAAAAACAAAACTACAAGTCCAAAACTTATAAAAAATACATTTTTGTGCTCTGTGAGTCGATATCCTTCGCATACAATTCAATTGGAGTTGAAAAATTCACGTTTGGAGAAAATCACTTTTAAAAATGTTTAAATCGTCATATCTCGTTAACCAAGCGTCTAAACACTATGAAACTTGCAAAATTCAAAATTCTCTAAAAACAAAACTACAAGTCCAAAACTTATAAAAAATACATTTTTGTGCTCTGTGAGTCGATATCCTTCGCATACAATTCAATTGGAGTTGAAAAATTCACGTTTGGAGAAAATCACTTTTAAAAATGTTTAAATCGTCATATCTCGTTAACCAAGCGTCTAAACACTATGAAACTTGCAAAATTCAAAATTCTCTAAAAACAAAACTACAAGTCCAAAACTTATAAAAAATACATTTTTGTGCTCTGTGAGTCGATATCCTTCGCATACAATTCAATTGGAGTTGAAAAATTCACGTTTGGAGAAAATCACTTTTAAAAATGTTTAAATCCTCATATCTCGATAACCAAGCGTCTAAACACTATGAAACTTGCAAAATTCAAAATTCTCTAAAAACAAAACTACAAGTCCAAAACTTATAAAAAATACATTTTTGTGCTCTGTGAGTCGATATCCTTCGCATACAATTCAATTGGAGTTGAAAAATTCACGTTTGGAGAAAATCACTTTTAAAAATGTTTAAATCGTCATATCTCGTTAACCAAGCGTCTAAACACTATGAAACTTGCAAAATTCAAAATTCTCTAAAAACAAAACTACAAGTCCAAAACTTATAAAAAATACATTTTTGTGCTCTGTGAGTCGATATCCTTCGCATACAATTCAATTGGAGTTGAAAAATTCACGTTTGGAGAAAATCACTTTTAAAAATGTTTAAATCGTCATATCTCGTTAACCAAGCGTCTAAACACTATGAAACTTGCAAAATTCAAAATTCTCTAAAAACAAAACTACAAGTCCAAAACTTATAAAAAATACATTTTTGTGCTCTGTGAGTCGATATCCTTCGCATACAATTCAATTGGAGTTGAAAAATTCACGTTTGGAGAAAATCACTTTTAAAAATGTTTAAATCCTCATATCTCGATAACCAAGCGTCTAAACACTATGAAACTTGCAAAATTCAAAATTCTCTAAAAACAAAACTACAAGTCCAAAACTTATAAAAAATACATTTTTGTGCTCTGTGAGTCGATATCCTTCGCATACAATTCAATTGGAGTTGAAAAATTCACGTTTGGAGAAAATCACTTTTAAAAATGTTTAAATCGTCATATCTCGTTAACCAAGCGTCTAAACACTATGAAACTTGCAAAATTCAAAATTCTCTAAAAACAAAACTACAAGTCCAAAACTTATAAAAAATACATTTTTGTGCTCTGTGAGTCGATATCCTTCGCATACAATTCAATTGGAGTTGAAAAATTCACGTTTGGAGAAAATCACTTTTAAAAATGTTTAAATCCTCATATCTCGATAACCAAGCGTCTAAACACTATGAAACTTGCAAAATTCAAAATTCTCTAAAAACAAAACTACAAGTCCAAAACTTATAAAAAATACATTTTTGTGCTCTGTGAGTCGATATCCTTCGCATACAATTCAATTGGAGTTGAAAAATTCACGTTTGGAGAAAATCACTCTTAAAAATGTTTAAATCGTCATATCTCGTTAACCAAGCGTCTAAACACTATGAAACTTGCAAAATTCAAAATTCTCTAAAAACAAAACTACAAGTCCAAAACTTATAAAAAATACATTTTTGTGCTCTGTGAGTCGATATCCTTCGCATACAATTCAATTGGAGTTGAAAAATTCACGTTTGGAGAAAATCACTTTTAAAAATGTTTAAATCGTCATATCTCGTTAACCAAGCGTCTAAACACTATGAAACTTGCAAAATTCAAAATTCTCTAAAAACAAAACTACAAGTCCAAAACTTATAAAAAATACATTTTTGTGCTCTGTGAGTCGATATCCTTCGCATACAATTCAATTGGAGTTGAAAAATTCACGTTTGGAGAAAATCACTTTTAAAAATGTTTAAATCGTCATATCTCGTTAACCAAGCGTCTAAACACTATGAAACTTGCAAAATTCAAAATTCTCTAAAAACAAAACTACAAGTCCAAAACTTATAAAAAATACATTTTTGTGCTCTGTGAGTCGATATCCTTCGCATACAATTCAATTGGAGTTGAAAAATTCACGTTTGGAGAAAATCACTTTTAAAAATGTTTAAATCCTCATATCTCGTTAACCAAGCGTCTAAACACTATGAAACTTGCAAAATTCAAAATTCTCTAAAAACAAAACTACAAGTCCAAAACTTATAAAAAATACATTTTTGTGCTCTGTGAGTCGATATCCTTCGCATACAATTCAATTGGAGTTGAAAAATTCACGTTTGGAGAAAATCACTTTTAAAAATGTTTAAATCGTCATATCTCGTTAACCAAGCGTCTAAACACTATGAAACTTGCAAAATTCAAAATTCTCTAAAAACAAAACTACAAGTCCAAAACTTATAAAAAATACATTTTTGTGCTCTGTGAGTCGATATCCTTCGCATACAATTCAATTGGAGTTGAAAAATTCACGTTTGGAGAAAATCACTTTTAAAAATGTTTAAATCCTCATATCTCGATAACCAAGCGTCTAAACACTATGAAACTTGCAAAATTCAAAATTCTCTAAAAACAAAACTACAAGTCCAAAACTTATAAAAAATACATTTTTGTGCTCTGTGAGTCGATATCCTTCGCATACAATTCAATTGGAGTTGAAAAATTCACGTTTGGAGAAAATCACTTTTAAAAATGTTTAAATCGTCATATCTCGTTAACCAAGCGTCTAAACACTATGAAACTTGCAAAATTCAAAATTCTCTAAAAACAAAACTACAAGTCCAAAACTTATAAAAAATACATTTTTGTGCTCTGTGAGTCGATATCCTTCGCATACAATTCAATTGGAGTTGAAAAATTCACGTTTGGAGAAAATCACTTTTAAAAATGTTTAAATCCTCATATCTCGATAACCAAGCGTCTAAACACTATGAAACTTGCAAAATTCAAAATTCTCTAAAAACAAAACTACAAGTCCAAAACTTATAAAAAATACATTTTTGTGCTCTGTGAGTCGATATCCTTCGCATACAATTCAATTGGAGTTGAAAAATTCACGTTTGGAGAAAATCACTTTTAAAAATGTTTAAATCGTCATATCTCGTTAACCAAGCGTCTAAACACTATGAAACTTGCAAAATTCAAAATTCTCTAAAAACAAAACTACAAGTCCAAAACTTATAAAAAATACATTTTTGTGCTCTGTGAGTCGATATCCTTCGCATACAATTCAATTGGAGTTGAAAAATTCACGTTTGGAGAAAATCACTCTTAAAAATGTTTAAATCGTCATATCTCGTTAACCAAGCGTCTAAACACTATGAAACTTGCAAAATTCAAAATTCTCTAAAAACAAAACTACAAGTCCAAAACTTATAAAAAATACATTTTTGTGCTCTGTGAGTCGATATCCTTCGCATACAATTCAATTGGAGTTGAAAAATTCACGTTTGGAGAAAATCACTTTTAAAAATGTTTAAATCGTCATATCTCGTTAACCAAGCGTCTAAACACTATGAAACTTGCAAAATTCAAAATTCTCTAAAAACAAAACTACAAGTCCAAAACTTATAAAAAATACATTTTTGTGCTCTGTGAGTCGATATCCTTCGCATACAATTCAATTGGAGTTGAAAAATTCACGTTTGGAGAAAATCACTTTTAAAAATGTTTAAATCGTCATATCTCGTTAACCAAGCGTCTAAACACTATGAAACTTGCAAAATTCAAAATTCTCTAAAAACAAAACTACAAGTCCAAAACTTATAAAAAATACATTTTTGTGCTCTGTGAGTCGATATCCTTCGCATACAATTCAATTGGAGTTGAAAAATTCACGTTTGGAGAAAATCACTTTTAAAAATGTTTAAATCCTCATATCTCGATAACCAAGCGTCTAAACACTATGAAACTTGCAAAATTCAAAATTCTCTAAAAACAAAACTACAAGTCCAAAACTTATAAAAAATACATTTTTGTGCTCTGTGAGTCGATATCCTTCGCATACAATTCAATTGGAGTTGAAAAATTCACGTTTGGAGAAAATCACTTTTAAAAATGTTTAAATCGTCATATCTCGTTAACCAAGCGTCTAAACACTATGAAACTTGCAAAATTCAAAATTCTCTAAAAACAAAACTACAAGTCCAAAACTTATAAAAAATACATTTTTGTGCTCTGTGAGTCGATATCCTTCGCATACAATTCAATTGGAGTTGAAAAATTCACGTTTGGAGAAAATCACTTTTAAAAATGTTTAAATCGTCATATCTCGTTAACCAAGCGTCTAAACACTATGAAACTTGCAAAATTCAAAATTCTCTAAAAACAAAACTACAAGTCCAAAACTTATAAAAAATACATTTTTGTGCTCTGTGAGTCGATATCCTTCGCATACAATTCAATTGGAGTTGAAAAATTCACGTTTGGAGAAAATCACTTTTAAAAATGTTTAAATCGTCATATCTCGTTAACCAAGCGTCTAAACACTATGAAACTTGCAAAATTCAAAATTCTCTAAAAACAAAACTACAAGTCCAAAACTTATAAAAAATACATTTTTGTGCTCTGTGAGTCGATATCCTTCGCATACAATTCAATTGGAGTTGAAAAATTCACGTTTGGAGAAAATCACTTTTAAAAATGTTTAAATCCTCATATCTCGATAACCAAGCGTCTAAACACTATGAAACTTGCAAAATTCAAAATTCTCTAAAAACAAAACTACAAGTCCAAAACTTATAAAAAATACATTTTTGTGCTCTGTGAGTCGATATCCTTCGCATACAATTCAATTGGAGTTGAAAAATTCACGTTTGGAGAAAATCACTTTTAAAAATGTTTAAATCGTCATATCTCGTTAACCAAGCGTCTAAACACTATGAAACTTGCAAAATTCAAAATTCTCTAAAAACAAAACTACAAGTCCAAAACTTATAAAAAATACATTTTTGTGCTCTGTGAGTCGATATCCTTCGCATACAATTCAATTGGAGTTGAAAAATTCACGTTTGGAGAAAATCACTTTTAAAAATGTTTAAATCGTCATATCTCGTTAACCAAGCGTCTAAACACTATGAAACTTGCAAAATTCAAAATTCTCTAAAAACAAAACTACAAGTCCAAAACTTATAAAAAATACATTTTTGTGCTCTGTGAGTCGATATCCTTCGCATACAATTCAATTGGAGTTGAAAAATTCACGTTTGGAGAAAATCACTTTTAAAAATGTTTAAATCCTCATATCTCGATAACCAAGCGTCTAAACACTATGAAACTTGCAAAATTCAAAATTCTCTAAAAACAAAACTACAAGTCCAAAACTTATAAAAAATACATTTTTGTGCTCTGTGAGTCGATATCCTTCGCATACAATTCAATTGGAGTTGAAAAATTCACGTTTGGAGAAAATCACTTTTAAAAATGTTTAAATCGTCATATCTCGTTAACCAAGCGTCTAAACACTATGAAACTTGCAAAATTCAAAATTCTCTAAAAACAAAACTACAAGTCCAAAACTTATAAAAAATACATTTTTGTGCTCTGTGAGTCGATATCCTTCGCATACAATTCAATTGGAGTTGAAAAATTCACGTTTGGAGAAAATCACTTTTAAAAATGTTTAAATCGTCATATCTCGTTAACCAAGCGTCTAAACACTATGAAACTTGCAAAATTCAAAATTCTCTAAAAACAAAACTACAAGTCCAAAACTTATAAAAAATACATTTTTGTGCTCTGTGAGTCGATATCCTTCGCATACAATTCAATTGGAGTTGAAAAATTCACGTTTGGAGAAAATCACTTTTAAAAATGTTTAAATCCTCATATCTCGATAACCAAGCGTCTAAACACTATGAAACTTGCAAAATTCAAAATTCTCTAAAAACAAAACTACAAGTCCAAAACTTATAAAAAATACATTTTTGTGCTCTGTGAGTCGATATCCTTCGCATACAATTCAATTGGAGTTGAAAAATTCACGTTTGGAGAAAATCACTTTTAAAAATGTTTAAATCGTCATATCTCGTTAACCAAGCGTCTAAACACTATGAAACTTGCAAAATTCAAAATTCTCTAAAAACAAAACTACAAGTCCAAAACTTATAAAAAATACATTTTTGTGCTCTGTGAGTCGATATCCTTCGCATACAATTCAATTGGAGTTGAAAAATTCACGTTTGGAGAAAATCACTTTTAAAAATGTTTAAATCGTCATATCTCGTTAACCAAGCGTCTAAACACTATGAAACTTGCAAAATTCAAAATTCTCTAAAAACAAAACTACAAGTCCAAAACTTATAAAAAATACATTTTTGTGCTCTGTGAGTCGATATCCTTCGCATACAATTCAATTGGAGTTGAAAAATTCACGTTTGGAGAAAATCACTTTTAAAAATGTTTAAATCCTCATATCTCGATAACCAAGCGTCTAAACACTATGAAACTTGCAAAATTCAAAATTCTCTAAAAACAAAACTACAAGTCCAAAACTTATAAAAAATACATTTTTGTGCTCTGTGAGTCGATATCCTTCGCATACAATTCAATTGGAGTTGAAAAATTCACGTTTGGAGAAAATCACTTTTAAAAATGTTTAAATCGTCATATCTCGTTAACCAAGCGTCTAAACACTATGAAACTTGCAAAATTCAAAATTCTCTAAAAACAAAACTACAAGTCCAAAACTTATAAAAAATACATTTTTGTGCTCTGTGAGTCGATATCCTTCGCATACAATTCAATTGGAGTTGAAAAATTCACGTTTGGAGAAAATCACTTTTAAAAATGTTTAAATCCTCATATCTCGATAACCAAGCGTCTAAACACTATGAAACTTGCAAAATTCAAAATTCTCTAAAAACAAAACTACAAGTCCAAAACTTATAAAAAATACATTTTTGTGCTCTGTGAGTCGATATCCTTCGCATACAATTCAATTGAAGTTGAAAAATTCACGTTTGGAGAAAATCACTTTTAAAAATGTTTAAATCGTCATATCTCGTTAACCAAGCGTCTAAACACTATGAAACTTGCAAAATTCAAAATTCTCTAAAAACAAAACTACAAGTCCAAAACTTATAAAAAATACATTTTTGTGCTCTGTGAGTCGATATCCTTCGCATACAATTCAATTGGAGTTGAAAAATTCACGTTTGGAGAAAATCACTTTTAAAAATGTTTAAATCGTCATATCTCGTTAACCAAGCGTCTAAACACTATGAAACTTGCAAAATTCAAAATTCTCTAAAAACAAAGCTACAAGTCCAAAACTTATAAAAAATACATTTTTGTGCTCTGTGAGTCGATATCCTTCGCATACAATTCAATTGGAGTTGAAAAATTCACGTTTGGAGAAAATCACTTTTAAAAATGTTTAAATCGTCATATCTCGTTAACCAAGCGTCTAAACACTATGAAACTTGCAAAATTCAAAATTCTCTAAAAACAAAACTACAAGTCCAAAACTTATAAAAAATACATTTTTGTGCTCTGTGAGTCGATATCCTTCGCATACAATTCAATTGGAGTTGAAAAATTCACGTTTGGAGAAAATCACTTTTAAAAATGTTTAAATCCTCATATCTCGATAACCAAGCGTCTAAACACTATGAAACTTGCAAAATTCAAAATTCTCTAAAAACAAAACTACAAGTCCAAAACTTATAAAAAATACATTTTTGTGCTCTGTGAGTCGATATCCTTCGCATACAATTCAATTGGAGTTGAAAAATTCACGTTTGGAGAAAATCACTTTTAAAAATGTTTAAATCGTCATATCTCGTTAACCAAGCGTCTAAACACTATGAAACTTGCAAAATTCAAAATTCTCTAAAAACAAAACTACAAGTCCAAAACTTATAAAAAATACATTTTTGTGCTCTGTGAGTCGATATCCTTCGCATACAATTCAATTGGAGTTGAAAAATTCACGTTTGGAGAAAATCACTTTTAAAAATGATTAAATCCTCATATCTCGATAACCAAGCGTCTAAACACTATGAAACTTGCAAAATTCAAAATTCTCTAAAAACAAAACTACAAGTCCAAAACTTATAAAAAATACATTTTTGTGCTCTGTGAGTCGATATCCTTCGCATACAATTCAATTGGAGTTGAAAAATTCACGTTTGGAGAAAATCACTTTTAAAAATGTTTAAATCGTCATATCTCGTTAACCAAGCGTCTAAACACTATGAAACTTGCAAAATTCAAAATTCTCTAAAAACAAAACTACAAGTCCAAAACTTATAAAAAATACATTTTTGTGCTCTGTGAGTCGATATCCTTCGCATACAATTCAATTGGAGTTGAAAAATTCACGTTTGGAGAAAATCACTTTTAAAAATGTTTAAATCCTCATATCTCGATAACCAAGCGTCTAAACACTATGAAACTTGCAAAATTCAAAATTCTCTAAAAACAAAACTACAAGTCCAAAACTTATAAAAAATACATTTTTGTGCTCTGTGAGTCGATATCCTTCGCATACAATTCAATTGGAGTTGAAAAATTCACGTTTGGAGAAAATCACTTTTAAAAATGTTTAAATCGTCATATCTCGTTAACCAAGCGTCTAAACACTATGAAACTTGCAAAATTCAAAATTCTCTAAAAACAAAACTACAAGTCCAAAACTTATAAAAAATACATTTTTGTGCTCTGTGAGTCGATATCCTTCGCATACAATTCAATTGGAGTTGAAAAATTCACGTTTGGAGAAAATCACTTTTAAAAATGTTTAAATCGTCATATCTCGTTAACCAAGCGTCTAAACACTATGAAACTTGCAAAATTCAAAATTCTCTAAAAACAAAACTACAAGTCCAAAACTTATAAAAAATACATTTTTGTGCTCTGTGAGTCGATATCCTTCGCATACAATTCAATTGGAGTTGAAAAATTCACGTTTGGAGAAAATCACTTTTAAAAATGTTTAAATCGTCATATCTCGTTAACCAAGCGTCTAAACACTATGAAACTTGCAAAATTCAAAATTCTCTAAAAACAAAACTACAAGTCCAAAACTTATAAAAAATACATTTTTGTGCTCTGTGAGTCGATATCCTTCGCATACAATTCAATTGGAGTTGAAAAATTCACGTTTGGAGAAAATCACTTTTAAAAATGTTTAAATCCTCATATCTCGATAACCAAGCGTCTAAACACTATGAAACTTGCAAAATTCAAAATTCTCTAAAAACAAAACTACAAGTCCAAAACTTATAAAAAATACATTTTTGTGCTCTGTGAGTCGATATCCTTCGCATACAATTCAATTGGAGTTGAAAAATTCACGTTTGGAGAAAATCACTTTTAAAAATGTTTAAATCGTCATATCTCGTTAACCAAGCGTCTAAACACTATGAAACTTGCAAAATTCAAAATTCTCTAAAAACAAAACTACAAGTCCAAAACTTATAAAAAATACATTTTTGTGCTCTGTGAGTCGATATCCTTCGCATACAATTCAATTGGAGTTGAAAAATTCACGTTTGGAGAAAATCACTTTTAAAAATGTTTAAATCCTCATATCTCGATAACCAAGCGTCTAAACACTATGAAACTTGCAAAATTCAAAATTCTCTAAAAACAAAACTACAAGTCCAAAACTTATAAAAAATACATTTTTGTGCTCTGTGAGTCGATATCCTTCGCATACAATTCAATTGGAGTTGAAAAATTCACGTTTGGAGAAAATCACTTTTAAAAATGTTTAAATCGTCATATCTCGTTAACCAAGCGTCTAAACACTATGAAACTTGCAAAATTCAAAATTCTCTAAAAACAAAACTACAAGTCCAAAACTTATAAAAAATACATTTTTGTGCTCTGTGAGTCGATATCCTTCGCATACAATTCAATTGGAGTTGAAAAATTCACGTTTGGAGAAAATCACTTTTAAAAATGTTTAAATCCTCATATCTCGTTAACCAAGCGTCTAAACACTATGAAACTTGCAAAATTCAAAATTCTCTAAAAACAAAACTACAAGTCCAAAACTTATAAAAAATACATTTTTGTGCTCTGTGAGTCGATATCCTTCGCATACAATTCAATTGGAGTTGAAAAATTCACGTTTGGAGAAAATCACTTTTAAAAATGTTTAAATCGTCATATCTCGTTAACCAAGCGTCTAAACACTATGAAACTTGCAAAATTCAAAATTCTCTAAAAACAAAACTACAAGTCCAAAACTTATAAAAAATACATTTTTGTGCTCTGTGAGTCGATATCCTTCGCATACAATTCAATTGGAGTTGAAAAATTCACGTTTGGAGAAAATCACTTTTAAAAATGTTTAAATCGTCATATCTCGTTAACCAAGCGTCTAAACACTATGAAACTTGCAAAATTCAAAATTCTCTAAAAACAAAACTACAAGTCCAAAACTTATAAAAAATACATTTTTGTGCTCTGTGAGTCGATATCCTTCGCATACAATTCAATTGGAGTTGAAAAATTCACATTTGGAGAAAATCACTTTTAAAAATGTTTAAATCGTCATATCTCGTTAACCAAGCGTCTAAACACTATGAAACTTGCAAAATTCAAAATTCTCTAAAAACAAAACTACAAGTCCAAAACTTATAAAAAATACATTTTTGTGCTCTGTGAGTCGATATCCTTCGCATACAATTCAATTGGAGTTGAAAAATTCACGTTTGGAGAAAATCACTTTTAAAAATGTTTAAATCGTCATATCTCGTTAACCAAGCGTCTAAACACTATGAAACTTGCAAAATTCAAAATTCTCTAAAAACAAAACTACAAGTCCAAAACTTATAAAAAATACATTTTTGTGCTCTGTGAGTCGATATCCTTCGCATACAATTCAATTGGAGTTGAAAAATTCACGTTTGGAGAAAATCACTTTTAAAAATGTTTAAATCGTCATATCTCGTTAACCAAGCGTCTAAACACTATGAAACTTGCAAAATTCAAAATTCTCTAAAAACAAAACTACAAGTCCAAAACTTATAAAAAATACATTTTTGTGCTCTGTGAGTCGATATCCTTCGCATACAATTCAATTGGAGTTGAAAAATTCACGTTTGGAGAAAATCACTTTTAAAAATGTTTAAATCGTCATATCTCGTTAACCAAGCGTCTAAACACTATGAAACTTGCAAAATTCAAAATTCTCTAAAAACAAAACTACAAGTCCAAAACTTATAAAAAATACATTTTTGTGCTCTGTGAGTCGATATCCTTCGCATACAATTCAATTGGAGTTGAAAAATTCACGTTTGGAGAAAATCACTTTTAAAAATGTTTAAATCGTCATATCTCGTTAACCAAGCGTCTAAACACTATGAAACTTGCAAAATTCAAAATTCTCTAAAAACAAAACTACAAGTCCAAAACTTATAAAAAATACATTTTTGTGCTCTGTGAGTCGATATCCTTCGCATACAATTCAATTGGAGTTGAAAAATTCACGTTTGGAGAAAATCACTTTTAAAAATGTTTAAATCCTCATATCTCGATAACCAAGCGTCTAAACACTATGAAACTTGCAAAATTCAAAATTCTCTAAAAACAAAACTACAAGTCCAAAACTTATAAAAAATACATTTTTGTGCTCTGTGAGTCGATATCCTTCGCATACAATTCAATTGGAGTTGAAAAATTCACGTTTGGAGAAAATCACTTTTAAAAATGTTTAAATCGTCATATCTCGTTAACCAAGCGTCTAAACACTATGAAACTTGCAAAATTCAAAATTCTCTAAAAACAAAACTACAAGTCCAAAACTTATAAAAAATACATTTTTGTGCTCTGTGAGTCGATATCCTTCGCATACAATTCAATTGGAGTTGAAAAATTCACGTTTGGAGAAAATCACTTTTAAAAATGTTTAAATCCTCATATCTCGATAACCAAGCGTCTAAACACTATGAAACTTGCAAAATTCAAAATTCTCTAAAACAAAACTACAAGTCCAAAACTTATAAAAAATACATTTTTGTGCTCTGTGAGTCGATATCCTTCGCATACAATTCAATTGGAGTTGAAAAATTCACGTTTGGAGAAAATCACTTTTAAAAATGTTTAAATCGTCATATCTCGTTAACCAAGCGTCTAAACACTATGAAACTTGCAAAATTCAAAATTCTCTAAAAACAAAACTACAAGTCCAAAACTTATAAAAAATACATTTTTGTGCTCTGTGAGTCGATATCCTTCGCATACAATTCAATTGGAGTTGAAAAATTCACGTTTGGAGAAAATCACTTTTAAAAATGTTTAAATCCTCATATCTCGATAACCAAGCGTCTAAACACTATGAAACTTGCAAAATTCAAAATTCTCTAAAAACAAAACTACAAGTCCAAAACTTATAAAAAATACATTTTTGTGCTCTGTGAGTCGATATCCTTCGCATACAATTCAATTGGAGTTGAAAAATTCACGTTTGGAGAAAATCACTTTTAAAAATGTTTAAATCCTCATATCTCGATAACCAAGCGTCTAAACACTATGAAACTTGCAAAATTCAAAATTCTCTAAAAACAAAACTACAAGTCCAAAACTTATAAAAAATACATTTTTGTGCTCTGTGAGTCGATATCCTTCGCATACAATTCAATTGGAGTTGAAAAATTCACGTTTGGAGAAAATCACTTTTAAAAATGTTTAAATCGTCATATCTCGTTAACCAAGCGTCTAAACACTATGAAACTTGCAAAATTCAAAATTCTCTAAAAACAAAACTACAAGTCCAAAACTTATAAAAAATACATTTTTGTGCTCTGTGAGTCGATATCCTTCGCATACAATTCAATTGGAGTTGAAAAATTCACGTTTGGAGAAAATCACTTTTAAAAATGTTTAAATCGTCATATCTCGTTAACCAAGCGTCTAAACACTATGAAACTTGCAAAATTCAAAATTCTCTAAAAACAAAACTACAAGTCCAAAACTTATAAAAAATACATTTTTGTGCTCTGTGAGTCGATATCCTTCGCATACAATTCAATTGGAGTTGAAAAATTTACGTTTGGAGAAAATCACTTTTAAAAATGTTTAAATCGTCATATCTCGTTAACCAAGCGTCTAAACACTATGAAACTTGCAAAATTCAAAATTCTCTAAAAACAAAACTACAAGTCCAAAACTTATAAAAAATACATTTTTGTGCTCTGTGAGTTGATATCCTTCGCATACAATTCAATTGGAGTTGAAAAATTCACGTTTGGAGAAAATCACTTTTAAAAATGTTTAAATCGTCATATCTCGTTAACCAAGCGTCTAAACACTATGAAACTTGCAAAATTCAAAATTCTCTAAAAACAAAACTACAAGTCCAAAACTTATAAAAAATACATTTTTGTGCTCTGTGAGTCGATATCCTTCGCATACAATTCAATTGGAGTTGAAAAATTCACGTTTGGAGAAAATCACTTTTAAAAATGTTTAAATCCTCATATCTCGATAACCAAGCGTCTAAACACTATGAAACTTGCAAAATTCAAAATTCTCTAAAAACAAAACTACAAGTCCAAAACTTATAAAAAATACATTTTTGTGCTCTGTGAGTCGATATCCTTCGCATACAATTCAATTGGAGTTGAAAAATTCACGTTTGGAGAAAATCACTTTTAAAAATGTTTAAATCGTCATATCTCGTTAACCAAGCGTCTAAACACTATGAAACTTGCAAAATTCAAAATTCTCTAAAAACAAAACTACAAGTCCAAAACTTATAAAAAATACATTTTTGTGCTCTGTGAGTCGATATCCTTCGCATACAATTCAATTGGAGTTGAAAAATTCACGTTTGGAGAAAATCACTTTTAAAAATGTTTAAATCCTCATATCTCGATAACCAAGCGTCTAAACACTATGAAACTTGCAAAATTCAAAATTCTCTAAAAACAAAACTACAAGTCCAAAACTTATAAAAAATACATTTTTGTGCTCTGTGAGTCGATATCCTTCGCATACAATTCAATTGGAGTTGAAAAATTCACGTTTGGAGAAAATCACTTTTAAAAATGTTTAAATCGTCATATCTCGTTAACCAAGCGTCTAAACACTATGAAACTTGCAAAATTCAAAATTCTCTAAAAACAAAACTACAAGTCCAAAACTTATAAAAAATACATTTTTGTGCTCTGTGAGTCGATATCCTTCGCATACAATTCAATTGGAGTTGAAAAATTCACGTTTGGAGAAAATCACTTTTAAAAATGTTTAAATCGTCATATCTCGTTAACCAAGCGTCTAAACACTATGAAACTTGCAAAATTCAAAATTCTCTAAAAGCAAAACTACAAGTCCAAAACTTATAAAAAATACATTTTTGTGCTCTGTGAGTCGATATCCTTCGCATACAATTCAATTGGAGTTGAAAAATTCACGTTTGGAGAAAATCACTTTTAAAAATGTTTAAATCGTCATATCTCGTTAACCAAGCGTCTAAACACTATGAAACTTGCAAAATTCAAAATTCTCTAAAAACAAAACTACAAGTCCAAAACTTATAAAAAATACATTTTTGTGCTCTGTGAGTCGATATCCTTCGCATACAATTCAATTGGAGTTGAAAAATTCACGTTTGGAGAAAATCACTTTTAAAAATGTTTAAATCGTCATATCTCGTTAACCAAGCGTCTAAACACTATGAAACTTGCAAAATTCAAAATTCTCTAAAAACAAAACTACAATTCCAAAACTTATAAAAAATACATTTTTGTGCTCTGTGAGTCGATATCCTTCGCATACAATTCAATTGGAGTTGAAAAATTCACGTTTGGAGAAAATCACTTTTAAAAATGTTTAAATCCTCATATCTCGATAACCAAGCGTCTAAACACTATGAAACTTGCAAAATTCAAAATTCTCTAAAAACAAAACTACAAGTCCAAAACTTATAAAAAATACATTTTTGTGCTCTGTGAGTCGATATCCTTCGCATACAATTCAATTGGAGTTGAAAAATTCACGTTTGGAGAAAATCACTTTTAAAAATGTTTAAATCCTCATATCTCGATAACCAAGCGTCTAAACACTATGAAACTTGCAAAATTCAAAATTCTCTAAAAACAAAACTACAAGTCCAAAACTTATAAAAAATACATTTTTGTGCTCTGTGAGTCGATATCCTTCGCATACAATTCAATTGGAGTTGAAAAATTCACGTTTGGAGAAAATCACTTTTAAAAATGTTTAAATCGTCATATCTCGTTAACCAAGCGTCTAAACACTATGAAACTTGCAAAATTCAAAATTCTCTAAAAACAAAACTACAAGTCCAAAACTTATAAAAAATACATTTTTGTGCTCTGTGAGTCGATATCCTTCGCATACAATTCAATTGGAGTTGAAAAATTCACGTTTGGAGAAAATCACTTTTAAAAATGTTTAAATCGTCATATCTCGTTAACCAAGCGTCTAAACACTATGAAACTTGCAAAATTCAAAATTCTCTAAAAACAAAACTACAAGTCCAAAACTTATAAAAAATACATTTTTGTGCTCTGTGAGTCGATATCCTTCGCATACAATTCAATTGGAGTTGAAAAATTCACGTTTGGAGAAAATCACTTTTAAAAATGTTTAAATCGTCATATCTCGTTAACCAAGCGTCTAAACACTATGAAACTTGCAAAATTCAAAATTCTCTAAAAACAAAACTACAAGTCCAAAACTTATAAAAAATACATTTTTGTGCTCTGTGAGTCGATATCCTTCGCATACAATTCAATTGGAGTTGAAAAATTCACGTTTGGAGAAAATCACTTTTAAAAATGTTTAAATCCTCATATCTCGATAACCAAGCGTCTAAACACTATGAAACTTGCAAAATTCAAAATTCTCTAAAAACAAAACTACAAGTCCAAAACTTATAAAAAATACATTTTTGTGCTCTGTGAGTCGATATCCTTCGCATACAATTCAATTGGAGTTGAAAAATTCACGTTTGGAGAAAATCACTTTTAAAAATGTTTAAATCGTCATATCTCGTTAACCAAGCGTCTAAACACTATGAAACTTGCAAAATTCAAAATTCTCTAAAAACAAAACTACAAGTCCAAAACTTATAAAAAATACATTTTTGTGCTCTGTGAGTCGATATCCTTCGCATACAATTCAATTGGAGTTGAAAAATTCACGTTTGGAGAAAATCACTTTTAAAAATGTTTAAATCCTCATATCTCGATAACCAAGCGTCTAAACACTATGAAACTTGCAAAATTCAAAATTCTCTAAAAACAAAACTACAAGTCCAAAACTTATAAAAAATACATTTTTGTGCTCTGTGAGTCGATATCCTTCGCATACAATTCAATTGGAGTTGAAAAATTCACGTTTGGAGAAAATCACTTTTAAAAATGTTTAAATCCTCATATCTCGATAACCAAGCGTCTAAACACTATGAAACTTGCAAAATTCAAAATTCTCTAAAAACAAAACTACAAGTCCAAAACTTATAAAAAATACATTTTTGTGCTCTGTGAGTCGATATCCTTCGCATACAATTCAATTGGAGTTGAAAAATTCACGTTTGGAGAAAATCACTTTTAAAAATGTTTAAATCGTCATATCTCGTTAACCAAGCGTCTAAACACTATGAAACTTGCAAAATTCAAAATTCTCTAAAAACAAAACTACAAGTCCAAAACTTATAAAAAATACATTTTTGTGCTCTGTGAGTCGATATCCTTCGCATACAATTCAATTGGAGTTGAAAAATTCACGTTTGGAGAAAATCACTTTTAAAAATGTTTAAATCCTCATATCTCGATAACCAAGCGTCTAAACACTATGAAACTTGCAAAATTCAAAATTCTCTAAAAACAAAACTACAAGTCCAAAACTTATAAAAAATACATTTTTGTGCTCTGTGAGTCGATATCCTTCGCATACAATTCAATTGGAGTTGAAAAATTCACGTTTGGAGAAAATCACTTTTAAAAATGTTTAAATCGTCATATCTCGTTAACCAAGCGTCTAAACACTATGAAACTTGCAAAATTCAAAATTCTCTAAAAACAAAACTACAAGTCCAAAACTTATAAAAAATACATTTTTTGTGCTCTGTGAGTCGATATCCTTCGCATACAATTCAATTGGAGTTGAAAAATTCACGTTTGGAGAAAATCACTTTTAAAAATGTTTAAATCGTCATATCTCGTTAACCAAGCGTCTAAACACTATGAAACTTGCAAAATTCAAAATTCTCTAAAAACAAAACTACAAGTCCAAAACTTATAAAAAATACATTTTTGTGCTCTGTGAGTCGATATCCTTCGCATACAATTCAAATGGAGTTGAAAAATTCACGTTTGGAGAAAATCACTTTTAAAAATGTTTAAATCGCCATATCTCGTTAACCAAGCGTCTAAACACTATGAAACTTGCAAAATTCAAAATTCTCTAAAAGCAAAACTACAAGTCCAAAACTTATAAAAAATACATTTTTGTGCTCTGTGAGTCGATATCCTTCGCATACAATTCAATTGGAGTTGAAAAATTCACGTTTGGAGAAAATCACTTTTAAAAATGTTTAAATCGTCATATCTCGTTAACCAAGCGTCTAAACACTATGAAACTTGCAAAATTCAAAATTCTCTAAAAACAAAACTACAAGTCCAAAACTTATAAAAAATACATTTTTGTGCTCTGTGAGTCGATATCCTTCGCATACAATTCAATTGGAGTTGAAAAATTCACGTTTGGAGAAAATCACTTTTAAAAATGTTTAAATCGTCATATCTCGTTAACCAAGCGTCTAAACACTATGAAACTTGCAAAATTCAAAATTCTCTAAAAACAAAACTACAAGTCCAAAACTTATAAAAAATACATTTTTGTGCTCTGTGAGTCGATATCCTTCGCATACAATTCAATTGGAGTTGAAAAATTCACGTTTGGAGAAAATCACTTTTAAAAATGTTTAAATCGTCATATCTCGTTAACCAAGCGTCTAAACACTATGAAACTTGCAAAATTCAAAATTCTCTAAAAACAAAACTACAAGTCCAAAACTTATAAAAAATACATTTTTGTGCTCTGTGAGTCGATATCCTTCGCATACAATTCAATTGGAGTTGAAAAATTCACGTTTGGAGAAAATCACTTTTAAAAATGTTTAAATCCTCATATCTCGTTAACCAAGCGTCTAAACACTATGAAACTTGCAAAATTCAAAATTCTCTTAAAACAAAACTACAAGTCCAAAACTTATAAAAAATACATTTTTGTGCTCTGTGAGTCGATATCCTTCGCATACAATTCAATTGGAGTTGAAAAATTCACGTTTGGAGAAAATCACTTTTAAAAATGTTTAAATAGTCATATCTCGTTAACCAAGCGTCTAAACACTATGAAACTTGCAAAATTCAAAATTCTCTAAAAACAAAACTACAAGTCCAAAACTTATAAAAAATACATTTTTGTGCTCTGTGAGTCGATATCCTTCGCATACAATTCAATTGGAGTTGAAAAATTCACGTTTGGAGAAAATCACTTTTAAAAATGTTTAAATCCTCATATCTCGTTAACCAAGCGTCTAAACACTATGAAACTTGCAAAATTCAAAATTCTCTAAAAACAAAACTACAAGTCCAAAACTTATAAAAAATACATTTTTGTGCTCTGTGAGTCGATATCCTTCGCATACAATTCAATTGGAGTTGAAAAATTCACGTTTGGAGAAAATCACTTTTAAAAATGTTTAAATCCTCATATCTCGTTAACCAAGCGTCTAAACACTATGAAACTTGCAAAATTCAAAATTCTCTAAAAACAAAACTACAAGTCCAAAACTTATAAAAAGTACATTTTTGTGCTCTGTGAGTCGATATCCTTCGCATACAATTCAATTGGAGTTGAAAAATTCACGTTTGGAGAAAATCACTTTTAAAAATGTTTAAATAGTCATATCTCGTTAACCAAGCGTCTAAACACTATGAAACTTGCAAAATTCAAAATTCTCTAAAAACAAAACTACAAGTCCAAAACTTATAAAAAATACATTTTTGTGCTCTGTGAGTCGATATCCTTCGCATACAATTCAATTGGAGTTGAAAAATTCACGTTTGGAGAAAATCACTTTTAAAAATGTTTAAATCCTCATATCTCGTTAACCAAGCGTCTAAACACTATGAAACTTGCAAAATTCAAAATTCTCTAAAAACAAAACTACAAGTCCAAAACTTATAAAAAATACATTTTTGTGCTCTGTGAGTCGATATCCTTCGCATACAATTCAATTGGAGTTGAAAAATTCACGTTTGGAGAAAATCACTTTTAAAAATGTTTAAATCCTCATATCTCGTTAACCAAGCGTCTAAACACTATGAAACTTGCAAAATTCAAAATTCTCTAAAAACAAAACTACAAGTCCAAAACTTATAAAAAGTACATTTTTGTGCTCTGTGAGTCGATATCCTTCGCATACAATTCAATTGGAGTTGAAAAATTCACGTTTGGAGAAAATCACTTTTAAAAATGTTAAAATCGTCATATCTCGTTAACCAAGCGTCTAAACACTATGAAACTTGCAAAATTCAAAATTCTCTAAAAACAAAACTACAAGTCCAAAACTTATAAAAAATACATTTTTGTGCTCTGTGAGTCGATATCCTTCGCATACAATTCAATTGGAGTTGAAAAATTCACGTTTGGAGAAAATCACTTTTAAAAATGTTTAAATCGTCATATCTCGTTAACCAAGCGTCTAAACACTATGAAACTTGCAAAATTCAAAATTCTCTAAAAACAAAACTACAAGTCCAAAACTTATAAAAAATACATTTTTGTGCTCTGTGAGTCGATATCCTTCGCATACAATTCAATTGGAGTTGAAAAATTCACGTTTGGAGAAAATCACTTTTAAAAATGTTTAAATCCTCATATCTCGTTAACCAAGCGTCTAAACACTATGAAACTTGCAAAATTCAAAATTCTCTAAAAACAAAACTACAAGTCCAAAACTTATAAAAAATACATTTTTGTGCTCTGTGAGTCGATATCCTTCGCATACAATTCAATTGGAGTTAAAAAATTCACGTTTGGAGAAAATCACTTTTAAAAATGTTTAAATCGTCATATCTCGTTAACCAAGCGTCTAAACACTATGCAACTTGCAAAATTCAAAATTCTCTAAAAACAAAACTACAAGTCCAAAACTTATAAAAAATACATTTTTGTGCTCTGTGAGTCGATATCCTTCGCATACAATTCAATTGGAGTTGAAAAATTCACGTTTGGAGAAAATCACTTTTAAAAATGTTTAAATCGTCATATCTCGTTAACCAAGCGTCTAAACACTATGAAACTTGCAAAATTCAAAATTCTCTAAAAACAAAACTACAAGTCCAAAACTTATAAAAAATACATTTTTGTGCTCTGTGAGTCGATATCCTTCGCATACAATTCAATTGGAGTTGAAAAATTCACGTTTGGAGAAAATCACTTTTAAAAATGTTTAAATCGTCATATCTCGTTAACCAAGCGTCTAAACACTATGAAACTTGCAAAATTCAAAATTCTCTAAAAACAAAACTACAAGTCCAAAACTTATAAAAAATACATTTTTGTGCTCTGTGAGTCGATATCCTTCGCATACAATTCAATTGGAGTTGAAAAATTCACGTTTGGAGAAAATCACTTTTAAAAATGTTTAAATCGTCATATCTCGTTAACCAAGCGTCTAAACACTATGAAACTTGCAAAATTCAAAATTCTCTAAAAACAAAACTACAAGTCCAAAACTTATAAAAAATACATTTTTGTGCTCTGTGAGTCGATATCCTTCGCATACAATTCAATTGGAGTTGAAAAATTCACGTTTGGAGAAAATCACTTTTAAAAATGTTTAAATCGTCATATCTCGTTAACCAAGCGTCTAAACACTATGAAACTTGCAAAATTCAAAATTCTCTAAAAACAAAACTACAAGTCCAAAACTTATAAAAAATACATTTTTGTGCTCTGTGAGTCGATATCCTTCGCATACAATTCAATTGGAGTTGAAAAATTCACGTTTGGAGAAAATCACTTTTAAAAATGTTTAAATCGTCATATCTCGTTAACCAAGCGTCTAAACACTATGAAACTTGCAAAATTCAAAATTCTCTAAAAACAAAACTACAAGTCCAAAACTTATAAAAAATACATTTTTGTGCTCTGTGAGTCGATATCCTTCGCATACAATTCAATTGGAGTTGAAAAATTCACGTTTGGAGAAAATCACTTTTAAAAATGTTTAAATCGTCATATCTCGTTAACCAAGCGTCTAAACACTATGAAACTTGCAAAATTCAAAATTCTCTAAAAACAAAACTACAAGTCCAAAACTTATAAAAAATACATTTTTGTGCTCTGTGAGTCGATATCCTTCGCATACAATTCAATTGGAGTTGAAAAATTTACGTTTGGAGATAATCACTTTTAAAAATGTTTAAATCGTCATATCTCGTTAACCAAGCGTCTAAACACTATGAAACTTGCAAAATTCAAAATTCTCTAAAAACAAAACTACAAGTCCAAAACTTATAAAAAATACATTTTTGTGCTCTGTGAGTCGATATCCTTCGCATACAATTCAATTGGAGTTGAAAAATTCACGTTTGGAGAAAATCACTTTTAAAAATGTTTAAATCGTCATATCTCGTTAACCAAGCGTCTAAACACTATGAAACTTGCAAAATTCAAAATTCTCTAAAAACAAAACTACAAGTCCAAAACTTATAAAAAATACATTTTTGTGCTCTGTGAGTCGATATCCTTCGCATACAATTCAATTGGAGTTGAAAAATTTACGTTTGGAGATAATCACTTTTAAAAATGTTTAAATCGTCATATCTCGTTAACCAAGCGTCTAAACACTATGAAACTTGCAAAATTCAAAATTCTCTAAAAACAAAACTACAAGTCCAAAACTTATAAAAAATACATTTTTGTGCTCTGTGAGTCGATATCCTTCACATACAATTCAATTGGAGTTGAAAAATTCACGTTTGGAGAAAATCACTTTTAAAAATGTTTAAATCGTCATATCTCGTTAACCAAGCGTCTAAACACTATGAAACTTGCAAAATTCAAAATTCTCTAAAAACAAAACTACAAGTCCAAAACTTATAAAAAATACATTTTTGTGCTCTGTGAGTCGATATCCTTCGCATACAATTCAATTAGAGTTGAAAAATTCACGTTTGGAGAAAATCACTTTTAAAAATGTTTAAACCGTCATATCTCGTTAACCAAGCGTCTAAACACTATGAAACTTGCAAAATTTAAAATTCTCTAAAAACAAAACTACAAGTCCAAAACTTATAAAAAATACATTTTTGTGCTCTGTGAGTCGATATCCTTCGCATACAATTCAATTGGAGTTGAAAAATTCACGTTTGGAGAAAATCACTTTTAAAAATGTTTAAATCGTCATATCTCGTTAACCAAGCGTCTAAACACTATGAAACTTGCAAAATTCAAAATTCTCTAAAAACAAAACTACAAGTCCAAAACTTATAAAAAATACATTTTTGTGCTCTGTGAGTCGATATCCTTCGCATACAATTCAATTGGAGTTGAAAAATTCACGTTTGGAGAAAATCACTTTTAAAAATGTTTAAATCGTCATATCTCGTTAACCAAGCGTCTAAACACTATGAAACTTGCAAAATTCAAAATTCTCTAAAAACAAAACTACAAGTCCAAAACTTATAAAAAATACATTTTTGTGCTCTGTGAGTCGATATCCTTCGCATACAATTCAATTGGAGTTGAAAAATTCACGTTTGGAGAAAATCACTTTTAAAAATGTTTAAATCGTCATATCTCGTTAACCAAGCGTCTAAACACTATGAAACTTGCAAAATTTAAAATTCTCTAAAAACAAAACTACAAGTCCAAAACTTATAAAAAATACATTTTTGTGCTCTGTGAGTCGATATCCTTCGCATACAATTCAATTGGAGTTGAAAAATTCACGTTTGGAGAAAATCACTTTTAAAAATGTTTAAATCGTCATATCTCGTTAACCAAGCGTCTAAACACTATGAAACTTGCAAAATTCAAAATTCTCTAAAAACAAAACTACAAGTATAAAACTTATAAAAAATACATTTTTGTGCTCTGTGAGTCGATATCCTTCGCATACAATTCAATTGGAGTTGAAAAATTTACGTTTGGAGAAAATCACTTTTAAAAATGTTTAAATCGTCATATCTCGTTAACCAAGCGTCTAAACACTATGAAACTTGCAAAATTCAAAATTCTCTAAAAACAAAACTACAAGTCCAAAACTTATAAAAAATACATTTTTGTGCTCTGTGAGTCGATATCCTTCGCATACAATTCAATTGGAGTTGAAAAATTCACGTTTGGAGAAAATCACTTTTAAAAATGTTTAAATCCTCATATCTCGTTAACCAAGCGTCTAAACACTATGAAACTTGCAAAATTCAAAATTCTCTAAAAACAAAACTACAAGTCCAAAACTTATAAAAAATACATTTTTGTGCTCTGTGAGTCGATATCCTTCGCATACAATTCAATTGGAGTTGAAAAATTCACGTTTGGAGAAAATCACTTTTAAAAATGTTTAAATCGTCATATCTCGTTAACCAAGCGTCTAAACACTATGAAACTTGCAAAATTCAAAATTCTCTAAAAACAAAACTACAAGTCCAAAACTTATAAAAAATACATTTTTGTGCTCTGTGAGTCGATATCCTTCGCATACAATTCAATTGGAGTTGAAAAATTCACGTTTGGAGAAAATCACTTTTAAAAATGTTTAAATCGTCATATCTCGTTAACCAAGCGTCTAAACACTATGAAACTTGCAAAATTCAAAATTCTCTAAAAACAAAACTACAAGTCCAAAACTTATAAAAAATACATTTTTGTGCTCTGTGAGTCGATATCCTTCGCATACAATTCAATTGGAGTTGAAAAATTCACGTTTGGAGAAAATCACTTTTAAAAATGTTTAAATCGTCATATCTCGTTAACCAAGCGTCTAAACACTATGAAACTTGCAAAATTCAAAATTCTCTAAAAACAAAACTACAAGTCCAAAACTTATAAAAAATACATTTTTGTGCTCTGTGAGTCGATATCCTTCGCATACAATTCAATTGGAGTTGAAAAATTCACGTCTAAACACTATGAAACTTGCAAAATTCAAAATTCTCTAAAAACAAAACTACAAGTCCAAAACTTATAAAAAGTACATTTTTGTGCTCTGCGAGTCGATATCCTTCGCATACAATTCAATTGGAGTTGAAAAATTCACGTTTGGAGAAAATCACTTTTAAAAATGTTAAAATCGTCATATCTCGTTAACCAAGCGTCTAAACACTATGAAACTTGCAAAATTCAAAATTCTCTAAAAACAAAACTACAAGTCCAAAACTTATAAAAAATACATTTTTGTGCTCTGTGAGTCGATATCCTTCGCATACAATTCAATTGGAGTTGAAAAATTCACGTTTGGAGAAAATCACTTTTAAAAATGTTTAAATCGTCATATCTCGTTAACCAAGCGTCTAAACACTATGAAACTTGCAAAATTCAAAATTCTCTAAAAACAAAACTACAAGTCCAAAACTTATAAAAAATACATTTTTGTGCTCTGTGAGTCGATATCCTTCGCATACAATTCAATTGGAGTTGAAAAATTCACGTTTGGAGAAAATCACTTTTAAAAATGTTTAAATCCTCATATCTCGTTAACCAAGCGTCTAAACACTATGAAACTTGCAAAATTCAAAATTCTCTAAAAACAAAACTACAAGTCCAAAACTTATAAAAAATACATTTTTGTGCTCTGTGAGTCGATATCCTTCGCATACAATTCAATTGGAGTTAAAAAATTCACGTTTGGAGAAAATCACTTTTAAAAATGTTTAAATCGTCATATCTCGTTAACCAAGCGTCTAAACACTATGAAACTTGCAAAATTCAAAATTCTCTAAAAACAAAACTACAAGTCCAAAACTTATAAAAAATACATTTTTGTGCTCTGTGAGTCGATATCCTTCGCATACAATTCAATTGGAGTTGAAAAATTCACGTTTGGAGAAAATCACTTTTAAAAATGTTTAAATCGCCATATCTCGTTAACCAAGCGTCTAAACACTATGAAACTTGCAAAATTCAAAATTCTCTAAAAACAAAACTACAAGTCCAAAACTTATAAAAAATACATTTTTGTGCTCTGTGAGTCGATATCCTTCGCATACAATTCAATTGGAGTTGAAAAATTCACGTTTGGAGAAAATCACTTTTAAAAATGTTTAAATCGTCATATCTCGTTAACCAAGCGTCTAAACACTATGAAACTTGCAAAATTCAAAATTCTCTAAAAACAAAACTACAACTCCAAAACTTATAAAAAATACATTTTTGTGCTCTGTGAGTCGATATCCTTCGCATACAATTCAATTGGAGTTGAAAAATTCACGTTTGGAGAAAATCACTTTTAAAAATGTTTAAATCGCCATATCTCGTTAACCAAGCGTCTAAACACTATGAAACTTGCAAAATTCAAAATTCTCTAAAAACAAAACTACAAGTCCAAAACTTATAAAAAATACATTTTTGTGCTCTGTGAGTCGATATCCTTCGCATACAATTCAATTGGAGTTGAAAAATTCACGTTTGGAGAAAATCACTTTTAAAAATGTTTAAATCCTCATATCTCGTTAACCAAGCGTCTAAACACTATGAAACTTGCAAAATTCAAAATTCTCTAAAAACAAAACTACAAGTCCAAAACTTATAAAAAATACATTTTTGTGCTCTGTGAGTCGATATCCTTCGCATACAATTCAATTGGAGTTGAAAAATTCACGTTTGGAGAAAATCACTTTTAAAAATGTTTAAATCCTCATATCTCGTTAACCAAGCGTCTAAACACTATGAAACTTGCAAAATTCAAAATTCTCTAAAAACAAAACTACAAGTCCAAAACTTATAAAAAATACATTTTTGTGCTCTGTGAGTCGATATCCTTCGCATACAATTCAATTGGAGTTGAAAAATTCACGTTTGGAGAAAATCACTTTTAAAAATGTTTAAATCGTCATATCTCGTTAACCAAGCGTCTAAACACTATGAAACTTGCAAAATTCAAAATTCTCTAAAAACAAAACTACAAGTCCAAAACTTATAAAAAATACATTTTTGTGCTCTGTGAGTCGATATCCTTCGCATACAATTCAATTGGAGTTGAAAAATTCACGTTTGGAGAAAATCACTTTTAAAAATGTTTAAATCCTCATATCTCGTTAACCAAGCGTCTAAACACTATCAAACTTGCAAAATTCAAAATTCTCTAAAAACAAAACTACAAGTCCAAAACTTATAAAAAATACATTTTTGTGCTCTGTGAGTCGATATCCTTCGCATACAATTCAATTGGAGTTAAAAAATTCACGTTTGGAGAAAATCACTTTTAAAAATGTTTAAATCGTCATATCTCGTTAACCAAGCGTCTAAACACTATGCAACTTGCAAAATTCAAAATTCTCTAAAAACAAAACTACAAGTCCAAAACTTATAAAAAATACATTTTTGTGCTCTGTGAGTCGATATCCTTCGCATACAATTCAATTGGAGTTGAAAAATTCACGTTTGGAGAAAATCACTTTTAAAAATGTTTAAATCGTCATATCTCGTTAACCAAGCGTCTAAACACTATGAAACTTGCAAAATTCAAAATTCTCTAAAAACAAAACTACAAGTCCAAAACTTATAAAAAATACATTTTTGTGCTCTGTGAGTCGATATCCTTCGCATACAATTCAATTGGAGTTGAAAAATTCACGTTTGGAGAAAATCACTTTTAAAAATGTTTAAATCGTCATATCTCGTTAACCAAGCGTCTAAACACTATGAAACTTGCAAAATTCAAAATTCTCTAAAAACAAAACTACAAGTCCAAAACTTATAAAAAATACATTTTTGTGCTCTGTGAGTCGATATCCTTCGCATACAATTCAATTGGAGTTGAAAAATTCACGTCTAAACACTATGAAACTTGCAAAATTCAAAATTCTCTAAAAACAAAACTACAAGTCCAAAACTTATAAAAAGTACATTTTTGTGCTCTGTGAGTCGATATCCTTCGCATACAATTCAATTGGAGTTGAAAAATTCACGTTTGGAGAAAATCACTTTTAAAAATGTTTAAATCGTCATATCTCGTTAACCAAGCGTCTAAACACTATGAAACTTGCAAAATTCAAAATTCTCTAAAAACAAAACTACAAGTCCAAAACTTATAAAAAATACATTTTTGTGCTCTGTGAGTCGATATCCTTCGCATACAATTCAATTGGAGTTGAAAAATTCACGTTTGGAGAAAATCACTTTTAAAAATGTTTAAATCGTCATATCTCGTTAACCAAGCGTCTAAACACTATGAAACTTGCAAAATTCAAAATTCTCTAAAAACAAAACTACAAGTCCAAAACTTATAAAAAATACATTTTTGTGCTCTGTGAGTCGATATCCTTCGCATACAATTCAATTGGAGTTGAAAAATTCACGTTTGGAGAAAATCACTTTTAAAAATGTTTAAATCGTCATATCTCGTTAACCAAGCGTCTAAACACTATGAAACTTGCAAAATTCAAAATTCTCTAAAAACAAAACTACAAGTCCAAAACTTATAAAAAATACATTTTTGTGCTCTGTGAGTCGATATCCTTCGCATACAATTCAATTGGAGTTAAAAAATTCACGTTTGGAGAAAATCACTTTTAAAAATGTTTAAATCGTCATATCTCGTTAACCAAGCGTCTAAACACTATGCAACTTGCAAACTTCAAAATTCTCTAAAAACAAAACTACAAGTCCAAAACTTATAAAAAATACATTTTTGTGCTCTGTGAGTCGATATCCTTCGCATACAATTCAATTGGAGTTGAAAAATTCACGTTTGGAGAAAATCACTTTTAAAAATGTTTAAATCGTCATATCTCGTTAACCAAGCGTCTAAACACTATGAAACTTGCAAAATTCAAAATTCTCTAAAAACAAAACTACAAGTCCAAAACTTATAAAAAATACATTTTTGTGCTCTGTGAGTCGATATCCTTCGCATACAATTCAATTGGAGTTGAAAAATTCACGTTTGGAGAAAATCACTTTTAAAAATGTTTAAATCGTCATATCTCGTTAACCAAGCGTCTAAACACTATGAAACTTGCAAAATTCAAAATTCTCTAAAAACAAAACTACAAGTCCAAAACTTATAAAAAATACATTTTTGTGCTCTGTGAGTCGATATCCTTCGCATACAATTCAATTGGAGTTGAAAAATTCACGTTTGGAGAAAATCACTTTTAAAAATGTTTAAATCGCCATATCTCGTTAACCAAGCGTCTAAACACTATGCAACTTGCAAAATTCAAAATTCTCTAAAAACAAAACTACAAGTCCAAAACTTATAAAAAATACATTTTTGTGCTCTGTGAGTCGATATCCTTCGCATACAATTCAATTGGAGTTGAAAAATTCACGTTTGGAGAAAATCACTTTTAAAAATGTTTAAATCGTCATATCTCGTTAACCAAGCGTCTAAACACTATGAAACTTGCAAAATTCAAAATTCTCTAAAAACAAAACTACAAGTCCAAAACTTATAAAAAATACATTTTTGTGCTCTGTGAGTCGATATCCTTCGCATACAATTCAATTGGAGTTGAAAAATTCACGTTTGGAGAAAATCACTTTTAAAAATGTTTAAATCGTCATATCTCGTTAACCAAGCGTCTAAACACTATGAAACTTGCAAAATTCAAAATTCTCTAAAAACAAAACTACAAGTCCAAAACTTATAAAAAATACATTTTTGTGCTCTGTGAGTCGATATCCTTCGCATACAATTCAATTGGAGTTGAAAAATTCACGTCTAAACACTATGAAACTTGCAAAATTCAAAATTGTCTAAAAACAAAACTACAAGTCCAAAACTTATAAAAAGTACATTTTTGTGCTCTGTGAGTCGATATCCTTCGCATACAATTCAATTGGAGTTGAAAAATTCACGTTTGGAGAAAATCACTTTTAAAAATGTTAAAATCGTCATATCTCGTTAACCAAGCGTCTAAACACTATGAAACTTGCAAAATTCAAAATTCTCTAAAAACAAAACTACAAGTCCAAAACTTATAAAAAATACATTTTTGTGCTCTGTGAGTCGATATCCTTCGCATACAATTCAATTGGAGTTGAAAAATTCACGTTTGGAGAAAATCACTTTTAAAAATGTTTAAATCCTCATATCTCGTTGACCAAGCGTCTAAACACTATGAAACTTGCAAAATTCAAAATTCTCTAAAAACAAAACTACAAGTCCAAAACTTATAAAAAATACATTTTTGTGCTCTGTGAGTCGATATCCTTCGCATACAATTCAATTGGAGTTAAAAAATTCACGTTTGGAGAAAATCACTTTTAAAAATGTTTAAATCGTCATATCTCGTTAACCAAGCGTCTAAACACTATGCAACTTGCAAAATTCAAAATTCTCTAAAAACAAAACTACAAGTCCAAAACTTATAAAAAATACATTTTTGTGCTCTGTGAGTCGATATCCTTCGCATACAATTCAATTGGAGTTGAAAAATTCACGTTTGGAGAAAATCACTTTTAAAAATGTTTAAATCGTCATATCTCGTTAACCAAGCGTCTAAACACTATGAAACTTGCAAAATTCAAAATTCTCTAAAAACAAAACTACAAGTCCAAAACTTATAAAAAATACATTTTTGTGCTCTGTGAGTCGATATCCTTCGCATACAATTCAATTGGAGTTGAAAAATTCACGTTTGGAGAAAATCACTTTTAAAAATGTTTAAATCGTCATATCTCGTTAACCAAGCGTCTAAACACTATGAAACTTGCAAAATTCAAAATTCTCTAAAAACAAAACTACAAGTCCAAAACTTATAAAAAATACATTTTTGTGCTCTGTGAGTCGATATCCTTCGCATACAATTCAATTGGAGTTGAAAAATTTACGTTTGGAGATAATCACTTTTAAAAATGTTTAAATCGTCATATCTCGTTAACCAAGCGTCTAAACACTATGAAACTTGCAAAATTCAAAATTCTCTAAAAACAAAACTACAAGTCCAAAACTTATAAAAAATACATTTTTGTGCTCTGTGAGTCGATATCCTTCGCATACAATTCAATTGGAGTTGAAAAATTCACGTTTGGAGAAAATCACTTTTAAAAATGTTTAAATCGTCATATCTCGTTAACCAAGCGTCTAAACACTATGAAACTTGCAAAATTCAAAATTCTCTAAAAACAAAACTACAAGTCCAAAACTTATAAAAAATACATTTTTGTGCTCTGTGAGTCGATATCCTTCGCATACAATTCAATTGGAGTTGAAAAATTCACGTTTGGAGAAAATCACTTTTAAAAATGTTTAAATCGTCATATCTCGTTAACCAAGCGTCTAAACACTATGAAACTTGCAAAATTCAAAATTCTCTAAAAACAAAACTACAAGTCCAAAACTTATAAAAAATACATTTTTGTGCTCTGTGAGTCGATATCCTTCGCATACAATTCAATTGGAGTTGAAAAATTCACGTTTGGAGAAAATCACTTTTAAAAATGTTTAAACCGTCATATCTCGTTAACCAAGCGTCTAAACACTATGAAACTTGCAAAATTCAAAATTCTCTAAAAACAAAACTACAAGTCCAAAACTTATAAAAAATACATTTTTGTGCTCTGTGAGTCGATATCCTTCGCATACAATTCAATTGGAGTTGAAAAATTCACGTTTGGAGAAAATCACTTTTAAAAATGTTTAAATCGTCATATCTCGTTAACCAAGCGTCTAAACACTATGAAACTTGCAAAATTCAAAATTCTCTAAAAACAAAACTACAAGTCCAAAACTTATAAAAAATACATTTTTGTGCTCTGTGAGTCGATATCCTTCGCATACAATTCAATTGGAGTTGAAAAATTCACGTTTGGAGAAAATCACTTTTAAAAATGTTTAAATCGTCATATCTCGTTAACCAAGCGTCTAAACACTATGAAACTTGCAAAATTCAAAATTCTCTAAAAACAAAACTACAAGTCCAAAACTTATAAAAAATACATTTTTGTGCTCTGTGAGTCGATATCCTTCGCATACAATTCAATTGGAGTTGAAAAATTCACGTTTGGAGAAAATCACTTTTAAAAATGTTTAAATCGTCATATCTCGTTAACCAAGCGTCTAAACACTATGAAACTTGCAAAATTCAAAATTTTCCAAAAACAAAACTACAAGTCCAAAACTTATAAAAAATACATTTTTGTGCTCTGTGAGTCGATATCCTTCGCATACAATTCAATTGGAGTTGAAAAATTCACGTTTGGAGAAAATCACTTTTAAAAATGTTTAAATCGTCATATCTCGTTAACCAAGCGTCTAAACACTATGAAACTTGCAAAATTCAAAATTCTCTAAAAACAAACCTACAAGTCCAAAACTTATAAAAAATACATTTTTGTGCTCTGTGAGTCGATATCCTTCGCATACAATTCAATTGGAGTTGAAAAATTCACGTTTGGAGAAAATCACTTTTAAAAATGTTTAAATCGTCATATCTCGTTAACCAAGCGTCTAAACACTATGAAACTTGCAAAATTCAAAATTCTCTAAAAACAAAACTACAAGTCCAAAACTTATAAAAAATACATTTTTGTGCTCTGTGAGTCGATATCCTTCGCATACAATTCAATTGGAGTTGAAAAATTCACGTTTGGAGAAAATCACTTTTAAAAATGTTTAAATCGTCATATCTCGTTAACCAAGCGTCTAAACACTATGAAACTTGCAAAATTCAAAATTCTCTAAAAACAAAACTACAAGTCCAAAACTTATAAAAAATACATTTTTGTGCTCTGTGAGTCGATATCCTTCGCATACAATTCAATTGGAGTTGAAAAATTCACGTTTGGAGAAAATCACTTTTAAAAATGTTTAAATCGTCATATCTCGTTAACCAAACGTCTAAACACTATGAAACTTGCAAAATTCAAAATTCTCTAAAAACAAAACTACAAGTCCAAAACTTATAAAAAATACATTTTTGTGCTCTGTGAGTCGATATCCTTCGCATACAATTCAATTGGAGTTGAAAAATTCACGTTTGGAGAAAATCACTTTTAAAAATGTTTAAATCGTCATATCTCGTTAACCAAGCGTCTAAACACTATGAAACTTGCAAAATTCAAAATTCTCTAAAAACAAAACTACAAGTCCAAAACTTATAAAAAATACATTTTTGTGCTCTGTGAGTCGATATCCTTCGCATACAATTCAATTGGAGTTGAAAAATTCACGTTTGGAGAAAATCACTTTTAAAAATGTTTAAATCGTCATATCTCGTTAACCAAGCGTCTAAACACTATGAAACTTGCAAAATTCAAAATTCTCTAAAAACAAAACTACAAGTCCAAAACTTATAAAAAATACATTTTTGTGCTCTGTGAGTCGATATCCTTCGCATACAATTCAATTGGAGTTGAAAAATTCACGTTTGGAGAAAATCACTTTTAAAAATGTTTAAATCGTCATATCTCGTTAACCAAGCGTCTAAACACTATGAAACTTGCAAAATTCAAAATTCTCTAAAAACAAAACTACAAGTCCAAAACTTATAAAAAATACATTTTTGTGCTCTGTGAGTCGATATCCTTCGCATACAATTCAATTGGAGTTGAAAAATTCACGTTTGGAGAAAATCACTTTTAAAAATGTTTAAATCGTCATATCTCGTTAACCAAGCGTCTAAACACTATGAAACTTGCAAAATTCAAAATTCTCTAAAAACAAAACTACAAGTCCAAAACTTATAAAAAATACATTTTTGTGCTCTGTGAGTCGATATCCTTCGCATACAATTCAATTGGAGTTGAAAAATTCACGTTTGGAGAAAATCACTTTTAAAAATGTTTAAATCGTCATATCTCGTTAACCAAACGTCTAAACACTATGAAACTTGCAAAATTCAAAATTCTCTAAAAACAAAACTACAAGTCCAAAACTTATAAAAAATACATTTTTGTGCTCTGTGAGTCGATATCCTTCGCATACAATTCAATTGGAGTTGAAAAATTCACGTTTGGAGAAAATCACTTTTAAAAATGTTTAAATCGCCATATCTCGTTAACCAAGCGTCTAAACACTATGAAACTTGCAAAATTCAAAATTCTCTAAAAACAAAACTACAAGTCCAAAACTTATAAAAAATACATTTTTGTGCTCTGTGAGTCGATATCCTTCGCATACAATTCAATTGGAGTTGAAAAATTCACGTTTGGAGAAAATCACTTTTAAAAATGTTTAAATCGTCATATCTCGTTAACCAAGCGTCTAAACACTATGAAACTTGCAAAATTCAAAATTCTCTAAAAACAAAACTACAAGTCCAAAACTTATAAAAAATACATTTTTGTGCTCTGTGAGTCGATATCCTTCGCATACAATTCAATTGGAGTTGAAAAATTCACGTTTGGAGAAAATCACTTTTAAAAATGTTTAAATCGTCATATCTCGTTAACCAAGCGTCTAAACACTATGAAACTTGCAAAATTCAAAATTCTCTAAAAACAAAACTACAAGTCCAAAACTTATAAAAAATACATTTTTGTGCTCTGTGAGTCGATATCCTTCGCATACAATTCAATTGGAGTTGAAAAATTCACGTTTGGAGAAAATCACTTTTAAAAATGTTCAAATCGTCATATCTCGTTAACCAAGCGTCTAAACACTATGAAACTTGCAAAATTCAAAATTCTCTAAAAACAAAACTACAAGTCCAAAACTTATAAAAAATACATTTTTGTGCTCTGTGAGTCGATATCCTTCGCATACAATTCAATTGGAGTTGAAAAATTCACGTTTGGAGAAAATCACTTTTAAAAATGTTTAAATCCTCATATCTCGTTAACCAAGCGTCTAAACACTATGAAACTTGCAAAATTCAAAATTCTCTAAAAACAAAACTACAAGTCCAAAACTTATAAAAAATACATTTTTGTGCTCTGTGAGTCGATATCCTTCGCATACAATTCAATTGGAGTTGAAAAATTCACGTTTGGAGAAAATCACTTTTAAAAATGTTTAAATCGTCATATCTCGTTAACCAAGCGTCTAAACACTATGAAACTTGCAAAATTCAAAATTCTCTAAAAACAAAACTACAAGTCCAAAACTTATAAAAAATACATTTTTGTGCTCTGTGAGTCGATATCCTTCGCATACAATTCAATTGGAGTTGAAAAATTCACGTTTGGAGAAAATCACTTTTAAAAATGTTTAAATCGTCATATCTCGTTAACCAAGCGTCTAAACACTATGAAACTTGCAAAATTCAAAATTCTCTAAAAACAAAACTACAAGTCCAAAACTTATAAAAAATACATTTTTGTGCTCTGTGAGTCGATATCCTTCGCATACAATTCAAATGGAGTTGAAAAATTCACGTTTGGAGAAAATCACTTTTAAAAATGTTTAAATCGCCATATCTCGTTAACCAAGCGTCTAAACACTATGAAACTTGCAAAATTCAAAATTCTCTAAAAGCAAAACTACAAGTCCAAAACTTATAAAAAATACATTTTTGTGCTCTGTGAGTCGATATCCTTCGCATACAATTCAATTGGAGTTGAAAAATTCACGTTTGGAGAAAATCACTTTTAAAAATGTTTAAATCGTCATATCTCGTTAACCAAGCGTCTAAACACTATGAAACTTGCAAAATTCAAAATTCTCTAAAAACAAAACTACAAATCCAAAACTTATAAAAAATACATTTTTGTGCTCTGTGAGTCGATATCCTTCCCATACAATTCAATTGGAGTTGAAAAATTCACGTTTGGAGAAAATCACTTTTAAAAATGTTTAAATCGTCATATCTCGTTAACCAAGCGTCTAAACACTATGAAACTTGCAAAATTCAAAATTCTCTAAAAACAAAACTACAAGTCCAAAACTTATAAAAAATACATTTTTGTGCTCTGTGAGTCGATATCCTTCGCATACAATTCAATTGGAGTTGAAAAATTCACGTTTGGAGAAAATCACTTTTAAAAATCTTTAAATCGTCATATCTCGTTAACCAAGCGTCTAAACACTATGAAACTTGCAAAATTCAAAATTCTCTAAAAACAAAACTACAAGTCCAAAACTTATAAAAAATACATTTTTGTGCTCTGTGAGTCGATATCCTTCGCATACAATTCAATTGGAGTTGAAAAATTCACGTTTGGAGAAAATCACTTTTAAAAATGTTTAAATCGTCATATCTCGTTAACCAAGCGTCTAAACACTATGAAACTTGCAAAATTCAAAATTCTCTAAAAACAAAACTACAAGTCCAAAACTTATAAAAAATACATTTTTGTGCTCTGTGAGTCGATATCCTTCGCATACAATTCAATTGGAGTTGAAAAATTCACGTTTGGAGAAAATCACTTTTAAAAATGTTTAAATCGCCATATCTCGTTAACCAAGCGTCTAAACACTATGAAACTTGCAAAATTCAAAATTCTCTAAAAACAAAACTACAAGTCCAAAACTTATAAAAAATACATTTTTGTGCTCTGTGAGTCGATATCCTTCGCATACAATTCAATTGGAGTTGAAAAATTCACGTTTGGAGAAAATCACTTTTAAAAATGTTTAAATCGTCATATCTCGTTAACCAAGCGTCTAAACACTATGAAACTTGCAAAATTCAAAATTCTCTAAAAACAAAACTACAAGTCCAAAACTTATAAAAAATACATTTTTGTGCTCTGTGAGTCGATATCCTTCGCATACAATTCAATTGGAGTTGAAAAATTTACGTTTGGAGATAATCACTTTTAAAAATGTTTAAATCGTCATATCTCGTTAACCAAGCGTCTAAACACTATGAAACTTGCAAAATTCAAAATTCTCTAAAAACAAAACTACAAGTCCAAAACTTATAAAAAATACATTTTTGTGCTCTGTGAGTCGATATCCTTCGCATACAATTCAATTGGAGTTGAAAAATTCACGTTTGGAGAAAATCACTTTTAAAAATGTTTAAATCGTCATATCTCGTTAACCAAGCGTCTAAACACTATGAAACTTGCAAAATTCAAAATTCTCTAAAAACAAAACTACAAGTCCAAAACTTATAAAAAATACATTTTTGTGCTCTGTGAGTCGATATCCTTCGCATACAATTCAATTGGAGTTGAAAAATTTACGTTTGGAGATAATCACTTTTAAAAATGTTTAAATCGTCATATCTCGTTAACCAAGCGTCTAAACACTATGAAACTTGCAAAATTCAAAATTCTCTAAAAACAAAACTACAAGTCCAAAACTTATAAAAAATACATTTTTGTGCTCTGTGAGTCGATATCCTTCACATACAATTCAATTGGAGTTGAAAAATTCACGTTTGGAGAAAATCACTTTTAAAAATGTTTAAATCGTCATATCTCGTTAACCAAGCGTCTAAACACTATGAAACTTGCAAAATTCAAAATTCTCTAAAAACAAAACTACAAGTCCAAAACTTATAAAAAATACATTTTTGTGCTCTGTGAGTCGATATCCTTCGCATACAATTCAATTAGAGTTGAAAAATTCACGTTTGGAGAAAATCACTTTTAAAAATGTTTAAACCGTCATATCTCGTTAACCAAGCGTCTAAACACTATGAAACTTGCAAAATTTAAAATTCTCTAAAAACAAAACTACAAGTCCAAAACTTATAAAAAATACATTTTTGTGCTCTGTGAGTCGATATCCTTCGCATACAATTCAATTGGAGTTGAAAAATTCACGTTTGGAGAAAATCACTTTTAAAAATGTTTAAATCGTCATATCTCGTTAACCAAGCGTCTAAACACTATGAAACTTGCAAAATTCAAAATTCTCTAAAAACAAAACTACAAGTCCAAAACTTATAAAAAATACATTTTTGTGCTCTGTGAGTCGATATCCTTCGCATACAATTCAATTGGAGTTGAAAAATTCACGTTTGGAGAAAATCACTTTTAAAAATGTTTAAATCGTCATATCTCGTTAACCAAGCGTCTAAACACTATGAAACTTGCAAAATTCAAAATTCTCTAAAAACAAAACTACAAGTCCAAAACTTATAAAAAATACATTTTTGTGCTCTGTGAGTCGATATCCTTCGCATACAATTCAATTGGAGTTGAAAAATTCACGTTTGGAGAAAATCACTTTTAAAAATGTTTAAATCGTCATATCTCGTTAACCAAGCGTCTAAACACTATGAAACTTGCAAAATTTAAAATTCTCTAAAAACAAAACTACAAGTCCAAAACTTATAAAAAATACATTTTTGTGCTCTGTGAGTCGATATCCTTCGCATACAATTCAATTGGAGTTGAAAAATTCACGTTTGGAGAAAATCACTTTTAAAAATGTTTAAATCGTCATATCTCGTTAACCAAGCGTCTAAACACTATGAAACTTGCAAAATTCAAAATTCTCTAAAAACAAAACTACAAGTCCAAAACTTATAAAAAATACATTTTTGTGCTCTGTGAGTCGATATCCTTCGCATACAATTCAATTGGAGTTGAAAAATTCACGTTTGGAGAAAATCACTTTTAAAAATGTTTAAATCGTCATTATCTCGTTAACCAAGCGTCTAAACACTATGAAACTTGCAAAATTCAAAATTCTCTAAAAACAAAACTACAAGTATAAAACTTATAAGAAATACATTTTTGTGCTCTGTGAGTCGATATCCTTCGCATACAATTCAATTGGAGTTGAAAAATTTACGTTTGGAGAAAATCACTTTTAAAAATGTTTAAATCGTCATATCTCGTTAACCAAGCGTCTAAACACTATGAAACTTGCAAAATTCAAAATTCTCTAAAAACAAAACTACAAGTCCAAAACTTATAAAAAATACATTTTTGTGCTCTGTGAGTCGATATCCTTCGCATACAATTCAATTGGAGTTGAAAAATTCACGTTTGGAGAAAATCACTTTTAAAAATGTTTAAATCGTCATATCTCGTTAACCAAGCGTCTAAACACTATGAAACTTGCAAAATTCAAAATTCTCTAAAAACAAAACTACAAGTCCAAAACTTATAAAAAATACATTTTTGTGCTCTGTGAGTCGATATCCTTCGCATACAATTCAATTGGAGTTGAAAAATTCACGTTTGGAGAAAATCACTTTTAAAAATGTTTAAATCGCCATATCTCGTTAACCAAGCGTCTAAACACTATGAAACTTGCAAAATTCAAAATTCTCTAAAAACAAAACTACAAGTCCAAAACTTATAAAAAATACATTTTTGTGCTCTGTGAGTCGATATCCTTCGCATACAATTCAAATGGAGTTGAAAAATTCACGTTTGGAGAAAATCACTTTTAAAAATGTTTAAATCGCCATATCTCGTTAACCAAGCGTCTAAACACTATGAAACTTGCAAAATTCAAAATTCTCTAAAAACAAAACTACAAGTCCAAAACTTATAAAAAATACATTTTTGTGCTCTGTGAGTCGATATCCTTCGCATACAATTCAATTGGAGTTGAAAAATTCACGTATGGAGAAAATCACTTTTAAAAATGTTTAAATCGTCATATCTCGTTAACCAAGCGTCTAAACACTATGAAACTTGCAAAATTCAAAATTCTCTAAAAACAAAACTACAAGTCCAAAACTTATAAAAAATACATTTTTGTGCTCTGTGAGTCGATATCCTTCGCATACAATTCAATTGGAGTTGAAAAATTCACGTTTGGAGAAAATCACTTTTAAAAATGTTTAAATCGTCATATCTCGTTAACCAAGCGTCTAAACACTATGAAACTTGCAAAATTCAAAATTCTCTAAAAACAAAACTACAAGTCCAAAACTTATAAAAAATACATTTTTGTGCTCTGTGAGTCGATATCCTTCGCATACAATTCAATTGGAGTTGAAAAATTCACGTTTGGAGAAAATCACTTTTAAAAATGTTTAAATCCTCATATCTCGTTAACCAAGCGTCTAAACACTATGAAACTTGCAAAATTCAAAATTCTCTAAAAACAAAACTACAAGTCCAAAACTTATAAAAAATACATTTTTGTGCTCTGTGAGTCGATATCCTTCGCATACAATTCAATTGGAGTTAAAAAATTCACGTTTGGAGAAAATCACTTTTAAAAATGTTTAAATCGTCATATCTCGTTAACCAAGCGTCTAAACACTATGCAACTTGCAAAATTCAAAATTCTCTAAAAACAAAACTACAAGTCCAAAACTTATAAAAAATACATTTTTGTGCTCTGTGAGTCGATATCCTTCGCATACAATTCAATTGGAGTTGAAAAATTCACGTTTGGAGAAAATCACTTTTAAAAATGTTTAAATCGTCATATCTCGTTAACCAAGCGTCTAAACACTATGAAACTTGCAAAAATCAAAATTCTCTAAAAACAAAACTACAAGTCCAAAACTTATAAAAAATACATTTTTGTGCTCTGTGAGTCGATATCCTTCGCATACAATTCAATTGGAGTTGAAAAATTCACGTTTGGAGAAAATCACTTTTAAAAATGTTTAAATCGTCATATCTCGTTAACCAAGCGTCTAAACACTATGAAACTTGCAAAATTCAAAATTCTCTAAAAACAAAACTACAAGTCCAAAACTTATAAAAAATACATTTTTGTGCTCTGTGAGTCGATATCCTTCGCATACAATTCAATTGGAGTTGAAAAATTCACGTCTAAACACTATGAAACTTGCAAAATTCAAAATTCTCTAAAAACAAAACTACAAGTCCAAAACTTATAAAAAATACATTTTTGTGCTCTGTGAGTCGATATCCTTCGCATACAATTCAATTGGAGTTAAAAAATTCACGTTTGGAGAAAATCACTTTTAAAAATGTTTAAATCGTCATATCTCGTTAACCAAGCGTCTAAACACTATGCAACTTGCAAAATTCAAAATTCTCTAAAAACAAAACTACAAGTCCAAAACTTATAAAAAATACATTTTTGTGCTCTGTGAGTCGATATCCTTCGCATACAATTCAATTGGAGTTGAAAAATTCACGTTTGGAGAAAATCACTTTTAAAAATGTTTAAATCGTCATATCTCGTTAACCAAGCGTCTAAACACTATGAAACTTGCAAAATTCAAAATTCTCTAAAAACAAAACTACAAGTCCAAAACTTATAAAAAATACATTTTTGTGCTCTGTGAGTCGATATCCTTCGCATACAATTCAATTGGAGTTGAAAAATTCACGTTTGGAGAAAATCACTTTTAAAAATGTTTAAATCCTCATATCTCGTTAACCAAGCGTCTAAACACTATGAAACTTGCAAAATTCAAAATTCTCTAAAAACAAAACTACAAGTCCAAAACTTATAAAAAATACATTTTTGTGCTCTGTGAGTCGATATCCTTCGCATACAATTCAATTGGGGTTAAAAAATTCACGTTTGGAGAAAATCACTTTTAAAAATGTTTAAATCGTCATATCTCGTTAACCAAGCGTCTAAACACTATGCAACTTGCAAAATTCAAAATTCTCTAAAAACAAAACTACAAGTCCAAAACTTATAAAAAATACATTTTTGTGCTCTGTGAGTCGATATCCTTCGCATACAATTCAATTGGAGTTGAAAAATTCACGTTTGGAGAAAATCACTTTTAAAAATGTTTAAATCGTCATATCTCGTTAACCAAGCGTCTAAACACTATGAAACTTGCAAAATTCAAAATTCTCTAAAAACAAAACTACAAGTCCAAAACTTATAAAAAATACATTTTTGTGCTCTGTGAGTCGATATCCTTCGCATACAATTCAATTGGAGTTGAAAAATTCACGTTTGGAGAAAATCACTTTTAAAAATGTTTAAATCGTCATATCTCGTTAACCAAGCGTCTAAACACTATGAAACTTGCAAAATTCAAAATTCTCTAAAAACAAAACTACAAGTCCAAAACTTATAAAAAATACATTTTTGTGCTCTGTGAGTCGATATCCTTCGCATACAATTCAATTGGAGTTGATTGCAAAATTCAAAATTCTCTAAAAACAAAACTACAAGTCCAAAACTTATAAAAAATACATTTTTGTGCTCTGTGAGTCGATATCCTTCGCATACAATTCAATTGGAGTTAAAAAATTCACGTTTGGAGAAAATCACTTTTAAAAATGTTTAAATCGTCATATCTCGTTAACCAAGCGTCTAAACACTATGCAACTTGCAAAATTCAAAATTCTCTAAAAACAAAACTACAAGTCCAAAACTTATAAAAAATACATTTTTGTGCTCTGTGAGTCGATATCCTTCGCATACAATTCAATTGGAGTTGAAAAATTCACGTTTGGAGAAAATCACTTTTAAAAATGTTTAAATCGTCATATCTCGTTAACCAAGCGTCTAAACACTATGAAACTTGCAAAATTCAAAATTCTCTAAAAACAAAACTACAAGTCCAAAACTTATAAAAAATACATTTTTGTGCTCTGTGAGTCGATATCCTTCGCATACAATTCAATTGGAGTTGAAAAATTCACGTTTGGAGAAAATCACTTTTAAAAATGTTTAAATCGTCATATCTCGTTAACCAAGCGTCTAAACACTATGAAACTTGCAAAATTCAAAATTCTCTAAAAACAAAACTACAAGTCCAAAACTTATAAAAAATACATTTTTGTGCTCTGTGAGTCGATATCCTTCGCATACAATTCAATTGGAGTTGAAAAATTCACGTTTGGAGAAAATCACTTTTAAAAATGTTTAAATCGTCATATCTCGTTAACCAAGCGTCTAAACACTATGAAACTTGCAAAATTCAAAATTCTCTAAAAACAAAACTACAAGTCCAAAACTTATAAAAAATACATTTTTGTGCTCTGTGAGTCGATATCCTTCGCATACAATTCAATTGGAGTTGAAAAATTCACGTTTGGAGAAAATCACTTTTAAAAATGTTTAAATCGTCATATCTCGTTAACCAAGCGTCTAAACACTATGAAACTTGCAAAATTCAAAATTCTCTAAAAACAAAACTACAAGTCCAAAACTTATAAAAAATACATTTTTGTGCTCTGTGAGTCGATATCCTTCGCATACAATTCAATTGGAGTTGAAAAATTCACGTTTGGAGAAAATCACTTTTAAAAATGTTTAAATCGTCATATCTCGTTAACCAAGCGTCT